>NC_056749.1:376649494-376833148 GCF_019279795.1 Protopterus annectens
TGTTACTTACAAGGTACCAGGATATTTTGTCTTGTGCCATATGTGATGGCAAACACAACTCTATTGATATTTGACCTCTTTCAATGAGAGTTTTCTAGAACTCTAAGGTGATAACTTAGTTTTTAAAGGCTTAAGCCACGCCCACTAGGGGTTAAAGGTGCACACTCAAAAGAGCTGCTCCGGAGTGAATGAGCACAGCACTGAGATGAAATGGTTTAATAAATACCACCTCTGGTAGTTGTAGACAGAGTTAAAAACACAAAACCTGTGTGCTTATGCATACACAGACTGTAATGTATCAATTGCAGCTGCAAACCAGCTTATTTCTTTCAGCAACAAACTGACTGGGAAAACAATACTCTAGAAGCATTTTTATTTAATTTGCTTGAGTTTGATCTTAACTTAGTTCCTGGCATTTTCATTTTGTTTTGCAACCTTTAAGTGCAATTCCTAAGCAGATTTTGGCAGCATAATAATAAGACAGAAAAAGATAAAATACTTGAAAACTGGCACAGAATGCCATTGAGTTGTACTTTTGGGAGTACTGCATATGTCCACAGTTACATTAATCTGCTATTTCAATGTTTTTTTTTTTTTTAATTTCAGAAGATTTGAGGTTTTGTGGAATGGTTTGGGCTTGCTACTCATTAATGTACTTGTATGTAGTCCCTCCATGTTTTCTTTACAGTACTGCACTGATACTGTCTCAAGGACGGTGGAATGTTAAAAAATTGCTAGATGTGCTACAGTTGATATGCAAGCAATAATGCCCAACAGGGTGTGCAATACTGTTAAATAATAATGGGGTTGTTCTGAGGCCTAAGGCCGCAGGTAGAGGGCCTCTACACCCCTGGAATGGCATTATTTACATCCTGTCTGACATTATTGCACTTAGAAAATAGGCTCTCTGTTGTAGTGGTTTGAATATATATATATATATATATATATATATATATATATATATATATATATACACACACACACACACACACACACACACACACACACACACACTCATATACTTTTAAATATTTTTGATTAGCTAGTTCATCCACCTAATGTTTCAAACTTGCTGTAGTAAATGTAACTGTTTCTGGATGAAGAATTTTCATACAAGCTTGGTAAGTATTTAGTATCTACATGCACACATTCAGAACTACCTTTAAAAAACACATGGTTAATAATACCAGCCATTAGAAGATTCAAACCCATACCTCTCTCCTGTCCAGATTATCTGTACATTAATACCCTGCTGGAGGACAGTCATTCGCCAAATCTGAGTGGCGATATACAGGTCTCCCATCCTCAAAGTTGGATACTAAAATTGTCCAGATATTATGCATTTTTGTAAATGTTTGTATATGTATTTGTATTAGCAAATTTGTATTTTTATATATATATTTTTTATTGTTGATTTACTTTCACAGTTGTTCAAAGGAAGGTTTAGCATATTCAATCATGTATTTAATTATGTTTTTAATTAGTATCAATTGAATGAAGTATATTGGGTAATTGGCTACTATGAATATGGTATAAAAAGTTCTTAGCTTGTACATTTATTTGTCTGATGAAGGCTAGAGTCGCAGCCGAAAGCGCTTACCATTAAATATATTTTACTATTCACCACGGTTGTCCGCTTGATTGCTTTTGTGCTTCTGGATATACTTTTCATCATATTATGCATTAATGGCCTAATATATTTGTGTGCTTTAGCCAATCAGGTTTCCTTTTGTTGTGGCCTAAACTGAATGCAATCTAAAGTATACATTTACCCTAAAGGCTTAAATTGCTTCTGTAGTCATTGTGCTCAGATTGTTAAGTTTAAGCATGTTGAATACTCCAGAAGAAAACAAGTTTCTTAATACTACCTCAGGATTTATGATTGCTAAGCTTTGTTGCGTGTCACCATGTTCTACATAAGATCTTACTTCCATGATTTCTATTAATATCTACCAATGCTCATATGTAAACAGACTAAGATAAAGCTTTCGAAGCTTGTGCAGAAGGCATCAGGAGCAGGATTTTCAGGTACAGAGATAAAGACAACACAATTCAAAAAGTACAGTTGTGTACACTTAGCATAAATGTAGATGTTAGAATGTATTCACTGTTGCAGTCATTACTTTTGGGTTATCTGCTTGCAGTAGCCCTCAGTCGGCCTGATTAACAAAGTCTTGGGTCCTGCATCGGTTGATGTCCCTTCTTTCATGACGTCAGATCGTCAGGGGTATAAAAACATGCAGCTGACGCCATTACATCAGTTTTTCTTGCCCCAGATGTCAGGTGCCCCCCTAATGGGAAGCAATTAAATTTATAAATACAAGGATATACATCCAACAAAAAAGCAAATACACCAAAAAGCTTTTTGAGCATAGTAAGGGAGAGTAGAGGTATAGCCAAAAGAAGAAAGGGGGGCTGGAGGGAGGGTAACCAGGACTGCAACAGTGAATACACTCGAACATCTACATTTATGGTAAGTGTACACAACTGTACTATGTTCTTAGTGTTTCACTGTTGCAGTCATTACTTTTGGGTAGATTCCCAAAGCTAAGGTTGGGAGGAGGAATTTAAATAGAATTAGGACCAGCAATAAGGTCCTGCAAGACTGCAGTGGCAAAACCATCTCTGGATTTAGAGAAAATTGGCAAATGATTTGGTGAAAGTATGTACAGAACTCCAGGTAGCAACTTCTAGGATGTCCCTAGTAGGGACCCCCCCCCCCCCGAGAAAGGCTGTAGAGGTAGATGCAGCGCTGGTTGAATGGGGTCTGATGCTCTGTGGGATAGGTTTTCCATGGTGCTTATAGCAGAAATGAATGCAGTGGCTTATCCATTTTGAAATGGTTTGTTTTGAAATAGCTTCCCCTCTGTCCCTGCAGCAAATGCCACAAGCAGTTGTTCAGATTTCCTTTGAGGTTTAGTCCTGTCCAAGTAGAATCTAAGCTTTCTGTGCACATCTAAAGAGTGCAGTATCCACTCCCCTTTGTTTTGTGGGTTAGGAAAGAAGGTAGGCAACTGAATGGACTGATTAAGAGCCACACTGGATACCACCTTGGCATGAAGGAGGGATTTGTTCTGAGGGATACCCTCCACTGCCATAAGGGCCTGTAATTCAGATACCCTTCTTGCAGAAGTGATAGCTAAAAGTAAAGCCATTTTCCAGGAAAGAAATTTTAAATCTGCAGTAGCAGCTGGCTCGAAAGGAGGAAGAGTGAGTTTCTCCAAAACAAAGTTAAGATCCCAGGCTGGAATAGGAGCTCTCCTGGGTGGCCTTAAATTTTTGGCCCCTCTGAGGAACTGCTTGAGCAGTGGGTGAGAGAAGATGGGAGGCTCTGTAATATAATGAGCTGAAATGGCTGAGGCATGAATTTTTATGGAGGAAAAGGACAAGCCCTTATGAAGCATCTCAGTCAAATATTGTAGAATCTGAGGTAAATTGGGCACTGCTGAGTTCACTCCTTGAGACTGGTTCAAGGCACAAAATCTTTTCCATTTTGCAGCATAAGATTTTCTAGTACTAGGCCTCCTTGCCTCTAAAATGATATCCATCACTGATTAACTGAGGGATGGTAAAGGAGAGATTAGGTAATTAACCAGGCTGCTAGGTTCAGGGGTTGCAGCTGCGGGTGCAGAATGTGGTTCTCCTGCTGAGACAACAGGGAAGGAGTCTGAGGCAGGTGCCATGGAGCCAAGTGTGACGCACTGCGCAAGAGAGGGTACCAGTGTTGACGAGGCCAGTCCGGTGCAATTAAAATTGTCCTTGGCTTGTCCTGTTTGATCTTTAGTAGTACCTTGGAGAGCAGTGGCAGAGGAGGAAAGGCATAAACTGATAGGTTTTTCCAGCTGAAGAATAGAGCATCCACTTTCTAAGCTAGCTTGTGGGGAATCCTTGTGCACAATTTGTCCAGTTGATGGTTCTGGGGAGTGGCAAACAGGTCTATATCTGGGCTCCCCCATTTGCTTGTCAATATGTTGCAAATCCTTGGTTCCAGTTTCCACTCGTATGGGTCCATGAGGTTTCGCTTAGTCCGTCTGCCAGTGTATTTGGTTTTCATGGCAAGACTTGAGCTTGTAGATTCACTTGGTAGCTCAAGGCTGTGTTCCACAATGCCATGGCTAGCCTGCAGAGGGGGTAGGAATGTGTACCCCCCAGCTTATGTACCACATGACAGGGGTGTTGTCCATCTTTACCATTAGTTGTCCTGGAAGAATGTGGTCCTTGAAGGCTGTCATAGCATTCTGTACAGCTAACATTTCCTTTTGATTTATGTGCAAGTGCATTTGACTTGAGTTACATTTGCCCTGAATGCACTTCCCTGCCAGGTGAGCCCCCCATGCATAGTCTGATGGGTCTGTTAAGATTTGGGCAGCAGGGGGTAATGTGAATTGCAGTCCTCTGTTTAGGTGGCAGGCCTCTGCCAACCAAAGGAACTCTAGGCGTAGACAATGTATGATAGGAATCCATGCTTCTAGATCCTGTGAATGTTGACACCATAGGCTTTTGAGATACCATAGTAGTTTCCTCATATGCAGCCTTGCATATGGAATTAGAAGAATGCAGGAGGCCATGAACCCCAAGGCTTGCAGTATTTGCCTTGCAGATGGCTGGGTTTTTGTGGCCACTTGTTTGAAGTAGGTTGTCAAATGAATCTATTTCGCTGGCGTGAGGAAAGCCATCTGGGAAGTTGTATTCAAGCTTGCTCCCAAGAATATAATTTGTTGACAGGGTACCAGGTGTGATTTCTTTTCGTTTATGGTGAACCCCAGACAAGTCAGTACCCTCTGAACAAAGGCCAGATGATTCAGAAGAATGTCCTGGCTTTCTGCCTGAATTAAACAATCGTACAGATATGGGTATATTTGAGTATTTCTTTGCCTGCAAAATGCAATGACTGGAGCTAGGCACTTTGTGAATACCCTGGGCACAGTAGAAAAGCCAAAGGGCAGTCCAGAGAACTGACAGTGCATGTAGCCTGCTTTGAAGCGTAGGTATCTTCTTGCAAGACTCCTTTGATAGGGATGTGCAGGTATGCTTCTTTGAAGTCTAGTGTTGCCAACCATGCATCTTTGCCTAGCATAGGAAGCAGCTGGTGAAGAGTCAGCATCTTGAATTTTGGAATTACCAGAAAGGTGTTTAAAGTAGAAAGGTCCAAGATAGGATGCCATGTATTGCCTTTTCTGGGTACCAGGAAAAGTCTCAAATAGAAACCTTGTCCCTTTTCCTCTTCTGGTACCAACTGAATAGCCCCCATGTTTAAGAGAGAGAGAGTACTTGATTCTGGGCCTCTGCCCACTGATTTGGGGGTAGATCTGGCTACCCAGTTGGTGTTGGTAACGTGTGAAAGTGAAATCTGTATCCTTGGGACATTATATTTAAAACCCATATGTCCTGGGTAATGAGTTCCCAGTTTTTGGCCTGCAGACCAATCTTTCCGCCTAAAGGAGCATTCAGTTGGGAAGTGCTTGGAAGTTTTAAAAGCAAGTCATTGAGACAGTTTTCCATAGGGGGAGTCTTACTGCTCCCAGATTTGGGTGCGGAAACCCCCCACTGCTTAGTCTTGTGTGTCCCTTGGGACTGAAACCCGGGGTTTCTGCTGTTTCTGGGTTTGGCTTGAGAAGACCTGGAAGGCGCTGGAAAGGCCCAATTTTTAGAGGGCCAGTGTCTATTAAATCTAGAAGGCTGAACTTGTAAGAAATCTTTAACAGTTTGCATAGATTTGGCTTTATCTTTATTTATTTTATTTATTTATTTTACATTTGTTAACCGGGAGAGTCCGACTGGATACATGTCCATTTTCAGCGGAGGCCCGGGGAGAAAAGCTCCAAGTACATAACAGACATATGAACATTGTTAATGCAAAAAAAGGAAGATAGTTGAGTTCTAAATACAATATAAAGATACATCACATCTTGGGAAAAAAAAAAACAACAGCAGCATATAAAAAAAAAACATAGGTCAGTTACAAAGGCAAGGCGCCTTGTTAAAAAGCGGTTAAGGATAGTGAGGTAAGAGAAGGGCAAATGATAGTGGTTAATCAGGTTTGGAACAGGGACATTGCCAGAGAGTATTGAGATGGGGTTTAAGCTTTTTTTTGAATTGTAGGAGTGAGGGTTCTAAGGTGAGCATGTTCGGTAGGGAGTTCCACATTTTACCTACAAAGTTTGAGAATAGAGAATCCCCAGCAGAATTATTGGCTTTGGTAGTTTAAGCTAAGATCTTATTGGAGGAGTGTAAAGATTGCAGGTTAATATAGGGGTGAATGATGTTTTTCAGAGCTGGTGTTTTCTCTGGGTGATACAGTATCTGGTGAGCTGTTTTGAGTTGGATGAAATGGAGTTGGCTGGAAAACTCTAACCACCCTAGTTGCTTCAAGTTAGTGCAGTGGTGCGTTCTAAAGGTGGAATTTGTGGCAAATCTAGCTATGTGATTGTAACAAGAAGCAAGTTTGTTAAGGGTTGTCTTGTTTAGGTTTGTAAAGAGGGGAGGCAAAGAAAAGAGTTGATAGTAGGTGTGTGCTGGCAATTGTAATTTTAGCGTGAGGAATGAGAAAGTGTTTTACTTTATAGAGAGAGCCAAGCTTTTATTGACGGTTTTGATGGTAAGATTGAAATGGGTGTCAAATTTAAGGGAGTTATCAATGGTAACACCTAATAGCTTTGTGTGAGCTTCTGGTGATATAGTGATTCCATTGGAGGATGTAATAGAGAAGGTGGGGGAAGAGTCTTGTTAGTGGGTGAGAAAGTAAGTAGTTTTGTTTTGTTGGGGTTGAGAACTAGTTGTCGACTTGAGAACCATTTTTCTATTAGGTTGAAGGTGTCTTGGGTTGAAGCAGTGAGGTCTGCCAGGTTGGAGGCAGTGCTGATGATAGTCGAATCATCTGCATATTGAATGCATGTGGCATGGGGGTGATTGTGGGCAGGTCATTAACAAAGATGGTGAAGAGAAGAGGGCCAAGAATAGATCTTTGGGGAACTCCAAGTGTAACAGGTAGGCATGTAGATAATTTGTCCTGCCATAGAACAGCCTGTTGCCTATTGGACAGGTAGGATTGGAACCATTTCAGCGTGGAATTGCTGAGTGATAGTTTTTTTAATGTATGGAGGAGTTTAATGTGGTTCACCATATCAAAGGCCTTGGAGAGGTCTAAGAAAAGAGCAGATGATAGTTTATTATTGTTTCTGAAGTTATTGATGGTATTAGAAAAGGATAGTAGGGCTGATGTGGTACTGTGATTTGGCCTGAAGCCATGTTGCGAGTTAGCTAGAATTTTATTTTTGGTGAGGTGTTCCATCAGTTGTTTGTGGACACACTTTTCCATAATTCTGGCCAGGGGTGAGAGTATAGCTATAGGTCTGTAGTTGGTTAGCTCTAGTGAGCTACCACCTTTATCTTCCATCTTTTTAAGAACTTCCTCAGCCTTGTTGCCCAACAGGCGGTCCTGATTTAAGGGAACATCCAACAGTTTAGCTTTAACATGATTAGGCAAAGATTGCTCCTTAAGCCAAGCATGCCTTCGGAGCACAGACCCAGTAACAGCAGCCCTGCAAGAGGCCTCTAATGAATTAAATCCACATTGCAAAGTATGTTTTCCAACCTGTTCAGCAGAATGCATTAAATACTGTAATTCTTTATTTTCAGCACAGTCAGGAATCAACATAACTTTCTGTTTAAGCAATCCAATAACATGCTGCTGATACTTTAACATATGAAACTGGCAGTTTAAAACCCTAATGGCCAAGGTTGCAGAGGTGTAAACCTTCTTACCCCATCTATCCAGCATCCTAGAGTCTCTGTCAGAGGGGGTAGGATTTTTAGCAGTAGAAACCTTAATGCCCTTGGGTTCCTGTGAAATGGTTTCTGGATCCGCAATGAGATATTTAAAAAGGAACTTGTGTGAATCAGGAACCCTGCAGTATCTGTCAGGTTTTCTGGGAGTACGAGGCACAGAGTCAGGGGCCAAGCTAGATTCTGAAAAGGCATCATCAACAATGTCTAGTACAGGAGGTATAGCTAAAGGCCTACACTGAGGCAGGAGTAAGAAATCCCTAAGCCTCTTTTTTGAATCAGGAAAATCCTGGCTTTCTCAGTGGAAATGCTCCCTTAAGAGTATGCAAGGTCTCACCAAAAGAAAAATCCTCTGGAGGGGAAGCAGAGGGAAGAGAGTCCTCTGCATCAGAATCCTCATAAGTAGATAAGGGCAAATCCATTTCATCAGAAGAATCAGAAAAATCAGAATCCTGGTCAGAAGATTCATAAACAACTTCAGTCCTAGGTCTCTTAGAAGGGGAAGGTTGGCTTCCCCTGATTAGAGTTATAAGATCTTCAGCCATTCTTATCATTTGTTTTTCTAGGCATAGAGGCCTGAGCATGTGGCCTGGCCATCAGTTTCTTAGGTATGGTTCGAGATTTTGGACTAAATGAAGGAGGCAGCGTTGGTTTAATATGCAAATCCATAGGCCTGAATACACTCTCAGAAGCCGGTGCCTGCACAACGGCTCCGGACCCATCCAAGGTAGAGACATCCGCAGGTTCCACAGTTGACGCATCTCCCGGCATACCAGACTCCAAATGGGTCTCAGTAGAGGCCTGCAAGTCAGAAGTAGTGGGTATCAGGGACTGTGAAAGCACCTTACTGAGTACTGACGAACTGGCAACTGGCTTTGGAGAAGCGTCGTCGGCAGCTTTGGATCTTGGCGGTCTGTCTCTGTCTTTATCTTTGCATTATTTCAGAATCCCGGTAGTCGGATGGCTAACCGATGACATTTCTGGATAATTAAACTGAAAATGTACAGTTGTGTACACTTACCATAAATGTAGATGTTCGAGTGCATTCACTGTTGCAGTCATTACATTTGGGTCATCTGCTGGCAGGTTGCCCTCAGTCAGCCTGATTAACAAAGTCTTGGGTCCTGCATCAGTTGCTGTCCCTTCTTCCATGACGTCAGGTTGTCAGGAGTATAAAACATGCAGCAGACGCCATTACATCAGTTTTTCTTGCCCCAGATGTCAGGTACCCCCCAAATGGGGAGCAAAATATTATATATAATGTAAAGCACAAAAAATATACCTCCAAACAAAAGCAAATATACCAAAAGGGCTTTTAAGCATAGTAAAAGAAAGTAGAGGTATAGTAAGAGAAAAACAGGGGGCTGGAGGGTGGGTAACCAGGACTTCAAAGTGAATACACTCGAACATCTACATTTATGGTAAGTGTACACAACTGTACTATGTTCTTCATGTTTCACTGTTGCAGTAATTTCATTTGGGTAGATTCCCAAAGCTATGGTTGGGAGGATGGGTTTATACAGCATTAGGACCAGCTATAAGGCCCTCCTGCAGGACAGCAGTGGCAAAGCCAGCTCTGGATTTAGAGAAGAAAGGTAAATGGTAATGTTTGGTGAACGTATGAACTGAGATCCAGGTAACAGCTTCTAGAATTTCTCTGGTAGGAACTCCTCTGAGAAAGGCTGTAGAAGTAGATGCAGCCCTGGTGGAATGAGATCTGATCCCCTGGGGGATAGTTTTACCATGGTGCATATAGCAGAAACGAATACAATGGCTTATCCATTTGGAAATAATCTGCTTTGAAATAGCCTTTCCCTCTGCCCCTGCAGCAAATGCCACCAGTAGTTGTTCAGATTTTCTTAGAGATTTTGTGCTGTTTAAGTAAAATCTAAGTTGTCTGTGTACATCCAATGAATGCAGAATCCACTCCCCCTTGTTCTGCGGATTGGGAAAGAAAGTTGGCAAATGATTGGTCTGATTAAGAGCCACACTGGATACCACCTTAGGCATGAAGGATGGACTGGTCCTCAGAGACACCCTGTCCGCATGAAAAATAATGAAAGGCTCCACTGCCATAAGAGCCTGTAATTCAGAAATCCTTCTAGCTGAAGTGACTGCTAAAAGGAAAGCTGTTTTTCAGGAGACATTTTAGATTTTCAGTAGCAGCTGGCTCAAAAGGAGGGAGAGTGAGTTTTTCCAATACAAAATTGAGGTCCCAGGCAGGGGTTGGAAGCTCTCCTGGGAGGCCTTAAGTTTTTGGCACCTCTGAGATACTGCTTTAGCAGAGGATGAGAGAAAAGGGGAGGTTCTGTGTTGTAATAAGCTGAAATGGCAGAGGCATGGATTTTTATGGAAGAAAAGGACAAGCCCTTGTGAAGCATTTCAGTTAAGTAATGTAAAATCTGAGGAATATTGGGCACTGCTGTGCTTATTCCTTGTGATTGGTTCCAGGCACAGAATCTTTTCCATTTCTCAGCATACGATTTTCTAGTACTAGGCCTTCTCTCCTCCAAAATGACATCCATCACAGGTTTGCTGAGGGATGCTAAGGGTGAATTTAGGTGATTAGCCACGCTGCAAGATTCAAAGTTTGGAGCGGAGTGTGTATAATTTAGTTGTTTTGCTGAGACAGTAAGTAAGGTGTCTGAGGCAGGTGCCACGGTGGAAGGTGTGACACACTGCACAAGAGTGGGTACCAGTGCTGGCGAGGCCAGTCTGGAGCAATCAGAATCAAAATGGTTTGTCCTGTCTGACCTTTAGTAGAACTTTGGAGAGCAGGGGCAGAGGGGGAAAAGCATAGACTGATGGGTTTTTCCATCTGAATGATAGAGCATCCACTTTCCAAGCTTTTTTGTGATGAGTTCTTGTGTAGAATTTGTCCAACTGATAGTTCTAGGGTGAGGCAAAAAGATCTATGTCTGGACTCCCCCATTTGCATGCCAACATGTTGAAAATTCGTGGCACCGGTTTCCATTCGTGTGGGTCCATGAGATTTCTGCTTAGTTCATCTGCCAGAGTATTCAGCTTTCCTGGCAGGAATTGAGCTTGTAGTTGTATTTGGTAGATCAAGGCCGTGTTCCACAATGCCATGGCTAATCTGCAAAGGGGGTAGGAATGTGTACCCCCCCCTACTTGTTTATGTACCACATAACTTTGGTGTTGTCTGACTTTATCATTAATTGTCCTGGATGAAGGTAGTCCTTGAAGGCTGTCAGTGCATTCTGTACAGCTAGCATCTCTTTCTGGTTGATATGAAGGAGCATTTGATTTGGGCTCTATTTGCCCTGAATGCACTTCCCTGCCAGATGAGCCCCCCCAAGCATATTCTGATGCATCTGTAGTTAGGGTTTGGGTGGCAGGGGGTGGAGTGAATGGCAGTTCCTTGATTTGGTGGCAGGCTTCTGCCCACCATAGGAACTCTAGTTACAGGCAAGGTATGATAGGAATCATTGTTTCCAGGCTGTGACAATGTTGACGCCATAAACTTTTTAAGTACCACTAAAGTTTCCTCATGTGCAGTCTTGCATATGGAATTAGAAGAATGCAGGAGGCCATGAACCCCAAGGCTTGCAGAATTTGTCTTGCAGATAGCAGGGTTTTTGTGGCCACCTGTTTGAAGTAAGTCACCAATTGAATTTGCTTTTCTGACGTAAGGTATGCCATCTGGGCAGTTATAGTCAAGCTTGCACCCAGGAATGTAATTTTTTTGAGAGGGTACCAGTTGTGATTTCTTTTCGTTTATGGTGTACCCTAGACAAATTAGAACCCTTTTTACAAACACCACATGTTTTAGAAGAATGTCCTGGTTTTCTGCCTGAATTAGACAATCGTCCGGGTATGGATATATTTGAATATTTGTTTGCCTGCAAAATGCAATTACTGGAGCCAGGCACTTTGTGAAGACCCTGGGCACAGTAGATAAGCCAAAGGGCAGTGCACAGAACTGGTAATGCAAGTAGCCTGCTTTGAAGTTGAGGTATCTTCTGCAAGATTCCCTGATTGGGGATATGCAGGTAAGCCTCTTTTAAGTCTAGAGTTACCAACCAGGCATCTTTGCCTAGCACAGGAAGTAACTGTTGAAGAGTCAGCGTCTTGAATTTTGGAATGTCCAGAAATGTGTTTAGAGTAGATAAGTCCAGAATTGGACGCCATGATTTGTCTTCTCTGGGTATCAGGAAAAGTCTTTAATAGAAACCTTGTCCCTTTTCCTCTTCTAGTACTGGCTGAATAGCCCCCATGTTCATTAGGGACAGAACTTGTTTCTGGGCCTCTGCCCACTGATTTGGGGGCAGGTCTGGCCATCCGTTTGGGATTGGCAACGTGTGAAAATGAAATCTGTATCCCTGGGATAATATATTTAAAACCCATTTGTCCTGGGTTATAAGTTGCTAGTTTTGTGCATGAAATGTCAGTTTTCCCCCCAAAGGGGCGGCTAAAAGGTAAGTGCTTGGTGAGTGTGTTTACCATAGAGAGGTGCCTTTTTGTTTCCAGATTTGGAGGTGGACGCACCCCATTGTTTTGTTCTAAAAGTCGATTGTGACTGAAACCTGGAGCCTTTGGAATGTCTGGGTTTGACTTGAGTGGCTCTCGAAGGAACTGGAAAGGACCAGTTCTTAGTAGGCCAGTACCTACTAAATCTTGGACGTTGTACTTGTAAGAAATCGTTCACAGTTTGCATAGATTTAGCTTTATCTTCCATCTTTTTTAAAACTTCTTCTGCCTTATTACCAAAGAGACGGTCCTGTTGTAAAGGAGCATCCAACAATTTTGCTTTATCATGATCAGGCAGAGTTTGCTCTTTGAGCCAAGCATGCCTTCTAAGCACAGACACAGTTACAGCAGCCCTGCAAGAGGCTTCCAAATAATCAAAACCACATTGCAAAGTATGTTTTCCAACTTGTTCAGCTGAATGCAATAAATCCTGTAAATCTTTATTTTCCACACAGTCAGAAATTAACATAATTTTCTGTTTAAGCAGTCCCATGGTATGCTGTTGATATTTAAGCATATGAAATTGACAATTTAAAGCCATGATTGCCAAGGTTGCAGAAGTGTAAACCTTCTTACCCCATCTATCCAGCGCCCTGGAATCTCTATCAGAAGGGGTAGGATTTTTAGCAGAAGAGGCCTTAATGCCCTTGGGACCCTGTGAAATGGTTTCAGGATCAGCAATAGGATTTTTGAAAAAGAATCTGTGGGAGACAGGAACCTTGTAGTATTTGTCTGACTTACAAGGGGCCGGAGGCAGGGAATCAGGAGCCATACTAGATCCTGAAAAAACATCAACAATATCTAGAACAGGAAGTATAGCCAAAGGCCTATGCTGAGGAAGAAGAAGAAAATCCCCAAGTCTCTTTTTAGATTCAGAGAAATCCTGACTTTCCCAGTGGAAATGTTCTGTTAAGGTATGTAAAGTTTCCCCAAAAGAAAAATCCTCTGGGGGAGAACCAGAAGGAATGGAATCTTCTGCATCAGAGTCCTCATAAGTAGGTATAGACAAATCCTGTTCATTAGAAGAGTCAGAAGAAATAGAATCCTGTTCAGAAGATTCATAGTCAATGTCTTGCCTAGGCCTCTTGGAAGGAGGGGGTTGGCTATCCCTGATCAGAGTAATTAAATCTTCAGCCAATTTGATCATTTGTTTTTTAGGTATATGGGCCTGCACATGTGGTCCAGGCATCGGTTTTTTAGATATAGATTTAGATTTTGGCCTTAGTTTTGAAGATGGAGTTGGTCTAACATACAAATCTGTAGGCCTGAAAACACCCTCAGAAGCTGGTGCCTGCACAGCGGCTCCGGACCCATCTAAGGTAGAGACATCCGCGGGTTCCATAATTGAAGCATCTCGTGGCAACCGGACTCCAAATGGGTCTCAGTACAGGCCTGTGAATCAGAAGTAGTGGGTATCAGGGGCTGCGAAAACACCTCACTGAGTACCGGCGAACTGGCTTAGGAGAAGCGTCGTCCTCATTTTTGGACCTCGACGGTCTGTTTTCTTTGCATTTTTTAGGTATTCCAGTAGTTGGATTGCTAACCAATGACATTTCTGGATAATTAAATAATGAGCCAAAATATTTACAAACAAAAATATACCGACATTTAATAGTGCGTTGATTAAATTTAGCACAAAACTGACAGCAAGGTATGTTGTGGTCAGGGCCTAAGCAAGGAATACAGTACAAATGAAAATCCTTATGAGGTATTTGCTTCCTACAAGTAATGCAATTATTAACTTTTACTGACATCGATAAGGAGCAAGAAAAAGTTTCCCCAATGGGGTACTTAGCTTTTAGTTGAAGACTTCGGTTCTGAAACTTGAAAATGGAAATTTCAGGATTCGGCCAACCGGCACTTGCGAACTGCTTCTGCTTTGGGCACCGCGTGGCAAGAAAGACTGATGTAATGGCGTCGGCTGCATGTTTTATACCCCTGATGACCGGATGTCATGGAAGAAGGGACAGCAACTGACGCAGAACCCAAGACTTTGTTAATCAGGCCGACTGAGGGCAACCTGCCAGCACATTACCCAAATGTAATGACTTCAACAGTGAAACACAAAGAACATCCGAAATATTTAGAGGCGAAAATATACAGACGACAGATAATGCGCTGATTAAATACAGCACAAAAGCGACAGCAAGGTACGTCCTGGTCAGGGCCTAGGCAAGGAATACAGTACGAATGAAAATCTTTGATTGGTATTTGCTTTCCACAAGTAATGCAATTATTAACTTTTATTGACATCAGTAAGGAGCAAGAAAATGTTCCCCCAATGGGGTACTTAGCTTTAGTTGAAGACTTCGGTTCTGAAACTTGAAAATGAAAATTTAAGGATGACCGGCACTTGCGAACTGCTTCTGCTTCGGGCACCGCATGGCAAGAAAGACTGATGTAATAATGTCGGCTGCATGTTTTATACCCCAGATGACCTGACATCATGGAAGAAGGGACAGCAACTGACGCAGGACCCAAGATTTTGTTAATCATGCCAACAGAGCTACTGCAAGCAGATAACCCAAAAGTAATGACTGCAACAGTGAAACACAAAGAACATCTGTGAACGTAGCAAAACATGAGCAATTTAATACACAGTATGAACTTCCCCTAGACTGCTCAGTGCCTTTGCCTTATAAAAGTGAATCTAGTTAGTGATCTAGTAACAATCCAAATGTATCAGAAAGCCCTAATAGTGGACTTGGGAAGGACCAACACACCCAACTAATACAGCACAAATTAGTTAGAAAAGCCTGCATGGCATAGCACAAAGTAGCAGTAATTCTGGTGGACTGAGTTTAAGTGTAACATCAAATAAAGGGAATACTTTTCAAGACATAGAACACAGTTTTAGTATTTCAGACAATTCAACATTTACCACAAATTCCCACTTGAATAAATGGAATTTCACAAACTGTCCCTAAAGACAGTGCCTGCAATGGTTATCCAAAGACTCTGTAAAACTATATTTACACAAAGAAATATACTATGTATTTTTCAGGGGAAAATCCCCACAACTCAAGTACCATGTGGGGAGCTGTGTTATTCTGATCTGCATCCCACTACTTAATCCAAACAACAAGGCTACTGCAAATCAGGGTAATAGGAATGTCTCCTTCCAGTGACTCATTTTAACTTAAAACTTTAGCCAGTTGGGGATTTGTACTGTATTTGTCATGCATCTGAAATACTACCTTTGTCTGTTGAACAAATAATTTCTACATGACATAAGAATAATACATACTAGCTGGCACACACAATTTTTGCATTTATTAAAACTGATTTTAACTTAAAAGTCTGACTGAGCAAAGTAACTTTTCAGCAGAGGTCCAGGGAGAAAAACACTATACAATTAATACTATATAACATACACATTTCAGTCCCTTTTATTAAAGTCTAGTCTGTAGTTTTTATATACTAAAATCTAGTCAAATTTTAGACTACTGAGTTTGTCCAATTCTTTTTGCCTTCTCTACAAAAAAGCATTTTCTTAAATTTACACTGAAATGTGCTTCCTTGATCTGATGGCCACGCACCTCCACATTCCTAGCAATAAATATATCTTCATATCCTCCCAATGCTTTATCAATCCCATATCATATTCTCCCATCTCTCTTCTTCTGACCTGACAAAAAGATCCACATTTACACCTTCTACCCACACATGAAATCTTTAGTTTCTCACTCAATGTACAATGTGCTCTGCTGAGAGATAGCTGCCTCTTTCAACAGCTCCACAGAGTTGCGTTTTTAAAAACAAAAAAAAAAGTGACAAATATAGATTTGCAAAGTTACTTTTTTTGTAAAGATGTTGTGGGAGAGACAGAAGATATTAAAAACTGTCAGTAATTAGAAAAGAGTATTACCTACAAATCAGGCAAACATTGGAGCTAAGCAGTTGGCAGACCAAACATACTATGCCCCTACTATAAACTGCAGGAATTTCTTTTGCTGCCAGCATGTAGGAATATGGAAGTTATACATCATTCATATACAGGATGACCATAAGGTCATCAAACCAGCAATAACAAGGGGGGGTCTCCAAGATCCAACCTACCAGGGTACCAGGAATTCTTGTCCCTCATTTTGGTAGCAGGACCTTTTTTATTGCTGCTGAATACAGCATTTGGTCTGGGAAGGGCCCTGCTAATCTAAACAGATGCAGGGCATTACCTCCATGGGGGGAAGGGAGAAATCCAAATTTGATTCTGTAACTTGAGGCTAAGCACTCCCTCATAAACCTGTGTTCGGTTTGAACCACTTGCTCTTAAAGTCATGAGTATGGCATAGTTAGAAATTAAAGGTACCCACTTGGCCAGGAGAGGTCATTCTTACTTGCTTTGCTGGGTTGCCTGCCTCAGCCTCTGCCTCCATATTTTTTCAAAGACATTTTTTATTTAAATTGTTTAGCATGGAGCTTTTTCAAATAAAATGGCCACTGACCATAAAATTTATGCACATCAGTTCACAGGCAAGTCCTAGGCTAGGTGTCCTTGAGGGACATTTTATATCTAGCCAATTACCCTTTTTGCACTTTTTTGTAAATATGGACAGGAATGAACTTTCTTTTATGTGGATGGGAAGTCTGTTCCAGAGCAGCAGCATCCTCTGCATGATACACCTGTCCCTCTGAACCATTCTGTTGATGTTGCAGAAGAGGTTTACATCCTCAGACAAGTATTTCTGATGCCATTTTACTTGCTGATGTTCAGTAAATTCATCACTACTGAGATGGAGAATACCTTGTATACCAGGCACCGGTCACCTCTTAGCAGTCTGTAGGATATAAAGTATAGTGACATGGCTTTGAGTCAGTCCATGTAAAACATGTTCTTTAAGCTTTGTATCCTTTTAGTAAGATATGCCTGTGGGCATTCCAGTTGTTGCATGTGTCTGGACAGATACATACCAAAGAAGGCATTATATTTAACGATTGTCCCCCTTTCTTTAGCTCTCATTTGTTCAATAACATCCCTAGATGAAGTAAACCCCTTAAGAATCAATTTATTTCTTCTATTTGCTAAAGCCCACTGGCCAAACCCCTTGCATATCTCGCTGTCCACTGAAAAATGGAAAACGTTCAGGCAGACCACGTACAGGTCATTAAAGTCCAGTGTTAGGATTTTGTGCCCACATATACTACATTTATTAAAACTTACTGTTTATCCATTTTGTATAGTAGACACTATCACCACTAACGACTCCAGAAAACATTACAAAGTTCAAAAACTCTGAACTAATGATTATACTATATGAATGGCACAACAGTACCAACACTACAATAACTACATGCACAACAACAAAGCATTCAAACTACTCTACAAATACTAGCTAACAAAAATTAAGGAAAAAATACTACAACCACCAACTTTCCTACACTAAGTAAGAAAAAAGGAACTACTACTACTACAACTAAATGATCTAACACTAAATCTGACAAACAGAACACTGGGAAAACACCCAATCCACAATAAAGAGCAGGTAATCAATCCACCACAGACAAATGAACGATAAAACTATAAAACTTTATTTTGACAAACAAAACTTCAGGAACCGGACAAGCGCTTTCGGCAATTATGCCTTCTTCAGATCCTAATTCAAAAGTCCTGAAAATGCTTGTTTAAGGCGCCACAATCCAATCAAAACAGAGACATCATCCAATAGTTAAAAAGATGTAAAAAAACCTATGAAAAACAAAATCCCAAATCCATCTTCCTTCATCGGCCAATCCGATCTATGGAATCTGGCACACCTCCTTTTAAACCAATCCATTTCTTTCAAATAACTTCCTGCTGAGAAGAGTTAAAGATAGTAAAATGTCCCAATGGGGTCAGATATGCTAATTCTACAACTTACTGGAAATTAATCCTAAAGGTTCATTGTTCAGCAAATTGTCAAGCCTTGTATAGGCACACAAAAATGTGGCTCGTGTAAGGCATGTGCTGTCATTAACACCACGGATATTTTTATTCATCTGACAACAGGGAAGACTTGCAGATTTTTTGGCTATGCCAACTGTGTAAGCAAGAACATTGTTTATATTGCTACTTGCATTCTTTGCTCGGCTTTTTATGTTGGGAAAATTAATAGAAGGTTCAAAGAATGTATTTTTAAGCATCAATCTGAAATAAGGAACAAAGTGGAAACTAATGCCTTATATACACATATTAAAGGACAATCCTACACACAATTTTACATTTATGGTGATTTCTATGGTTAAGGAGACCATGAGAGGAGGTGATTTGTCTAACAAAACTGAGATCAAAGAAGCAAAGTGGATTATGAATCTCAAAGCGGACTGTTTCCCAGGACTTAATGGCTTTATTCAGTTAAAACCATTTCTTAAAGAACAGAGACTAAGTGTAAAGAATTAGTGTCATTTCTTGATCAGATTTAATAATGTGTCTCCCATTGGAATTCTTTAAAAACTGAGACTAAATTTAAAAGATGGTGCTATCTCAATTTAAATATGTTAAAGAATTGGTTATAGAATATTTCCATATAAACTGATCAAAGGAAGAAATTTAACTTTGGAAGTTTTCTATTTTTGCCGCCTGATGTGAGGAATCCCTTTTTTATATGAATTTAGTATTAAATACACTTATTTTTAGGAAAGCTAATTAAGAAGAATGGCCAACAACAAAGGATAGCTTTCAGCTTGTTGAATTGTATTTGGAAGAGTCTGATCATTTCGCACCTGACCTGAGTATTTTAGAATTTTGGTTCGTAGTTTTAATTATGTCAATGGACTCAAACTAAGCTATGTGTTTTCCAGTTAATGGAATTGAGTGAATCTACAGTATCTTGATAACAAAAGTTTTGTTCTGATTGGCAAACAATGGCCTAGGAAGGACAAATTACCACTGAGTCTCTCCTTTATGCGAAGGTTTCCTGATCAAGAAAGGGAATAGTGCCGAAGTCATGGCGAAGACAATGATTTTCAAAAGAGAGAGTAAGCTATGTCACCATAGGCTAAGAATGGAGGGGTTGATATGAGAAAGACAAATTATTGAGTGTTTTCGGTACTTGTAATTGACTGGCAGCCACTTGATTGTAGATATGAACTCTGCTAAAGACCCGAAGAGAGACTGACCTAAGCCATAATAGGCTAAGGGCAGAGAGGTTGCACGTCTATGGACAATGCAATGAACCTTTAGGATTCGTTTCCAGTAAGTTGCAGAATTAGCATATCAGACCCTATTGGGTCATTTTACTATATTTTGATTTGAGAACTCCTCTTAGCAAGTTATTTGAAAGCAATGGATTGGTTTAAAAGGAGGTGTGCCGGATTCCATAGATCAGATTGGCCGTGAAGGAAGATGGATTTGGGATTCTGTTTTTAATAGGTTTTTATATATCTTTTTAACTATTGGATGATGTCTCTGTTTTGATTGGATTGTGGTGCCTTAAATAAGCAATTTCAGGACTTTTGAATTAGGATCTGAAGAAGGCATAACTGCCGAAAGCACCTGTCTGGTTCCTGAAGTTTTGTCTGCCAAAATAAAGTTTTATAACTTTATCGTTAGTCTGTGGTGGATTACCTGCTCTTCATTTTGGATTTGGTGGTCTGTCCTAGGTTTCCTTCAGCGGTGGTCACCTGCTGTTTGTGTCTTTGATTTTCTTCACAGGATACACCACACAAAGCATTTCTAAGCCTGATGGATGCATTGAATGGTTCTAACATGGCTTTTGAGTCTGCAAATGGTTCTAGCACGATATCTGAGCAGTTAAATAGATGAGTGATTACGGAAATGAGTACAGGTATACAAATTCCTTTGTTACAACTGAGTCTGGAAAGTAATATGCTTTTTGTACCTGAAATTGATGATGAAGATCCAGACTTTGAAAGTATATTTAAAGATGGTGAGAATGCAGCCTATCGCTTGAAACGTCTACAATGGCAGCACTTCCATATGGAAGCCTGCCTTCATCACCAAACACCACGAGGCCTAAGACTCAAAAGTATGCCTAGCTATGGCAATATGTATCCTGATTTGTTGGCCAAATGGCAGGCAATAAATATGAAACTAGCTTCAATTATATGAAGCTACTAATTGAATTTTTTAAGCCACAGGAAGAAGTGGTTAGTAATCTGATAGAAGTGAAGCAAAAACAACTAGAAACTATGAACCTCTCTGGATGTAATTTGATTAAAGTGGAGCAACTACAAGATAGGTTGACTGACTGCTTATGATCAAAGACCAAAAGCTGAAAGCTAGAGAGAGATTTTAATGATATCCAACAAGGCCATTTGTTTGAATGGCCAAGGGATTCTAAAATGAACAACAGAATGAATGAAAATAAGAATTTACCCATTAGGAATGGGAAAAATAGTAATGAAAGAGCTTCTATGCGTGAATCAAAAAAGTCGGAGATTATTGTACATGCAGAAGTAAATCATGAAAGAGATGACATAACTCTAAGGAATAGAGGCACTCTAGGTAGCCTGGGAGTAGAGAAAGATAGCACTAACAACAAATCACAAGAATAGTACAGTTTTGTACCTACCATAAATGTAGATGTTCGAGTTTATACCCTGCTGCAGTCATCAGACTTGGGTTATCCTGTCGTCAGGCGGTCCCGCAGTCAGCCTGAATTCCAAAGTCTTAGTCCAGCATCGGTTGCTGTCACTTATTCCCTGACGTCAGTGTGCCAGGGGTACATAAGAGGCATCCAACGCCATTTTCTTCAGTTTTTCTTGCCCCAGATGTCAGGTGCCCCCTCCCCCAAAAGATGGTCAGTAGATAGTACCAATAATAAAAAGTTTAGCACAAACAAAATATCCCTCCAGCTATAAGCAAATACACCACAAAGGTTGTAACAGATTTTAAGGTATTGAAAGGTTTTAGTTAGGTCAGAGGGGATGGAGGGAGGGTAACCTGGACTGCAGCAGGGTATACACTCGAACATCTACATTTATGGTAGGTACAAAACTGTACTATGTTCATCGTGTTACCCTGCTGCAGTCATCACACTTGGGTAGAATCCCAAAGTTAAGGATGGGAGGTGGAGTCAAACAGTGTTAGAGGAGGCTAGAAGGCCCTGCAAAACTGCAGTGGCGAAGCCAGCTCTAGTCTTAGAGTAAAGTGGTAAGTGATGATGTTTGGTGAAGGTGTGTACTGAACTCAAGTTGCAGCTTCCAGAATATCCTTGGTTGGCACCCCCCTGAGGAAGGCTGTAGATGTAGCTGCTGCCCTGGTAGAGAGGGGCCTTATGCTAGCAGGAACTGGTTTTCCATGGTGGGTGTAGCAAAAACGTATGCAATGTCCTATCCATTTGGAAATGGTCTGTTTTGAGATAGCCTTTCCTTGTGATGCTGTAGCATAGGATACAAAAAGCTGGTCAGATTTTCTGAAAACCTTAGGTTTATCCAAGTAATAACGTAGCTGCCTGTGAATGTCCAAGGAATGCAGGAGTCTTTCTCCTTTGTTCTGTGGATTTGGAAAGAAGGTGGGTAAATGGGTGGTTTGATATAGAGCCACACTGGATACCACCTTAGGCATAAAGGAGGGGTTAGTTTGTAGAGAAACTCTGTTTTGATGAAAAATGAGGAAAGGCTCTACTGCCATTAGTGCCTGAAGCTCTGAGACTCTTCTGGCTGAAGTAATTGCTAGCAGCAGGGCAGTCTTCCAGAAATTTCCAGAACAAAATTGAGGTCCCAAGTAGGTGTTGGTGCTCTCCTGGGAGGCCTAATGTTTTTGGCCCCTCTGAGAAACTGCCTTAGGAATGGATGTGAAAATAAGGGAGGATCCGTGTTGTAGTGAGCTGAAATAGCTGAGGCGTGGATTTTAATAGATGAAAAAGAAAGCTCTGTGTGTAACATCTCAGTTAAATATTGCAGAATCTGAGGCATGTCCGGCTGAAGGGTATTTTGGCCTTTAGCTTGGTTCCAGGCGCAAAACCTTTTCCATTTGTCTGAGTAGGCTTTCCTGGTGCTGGGCCTCCTGGCCTCCAGAATAACATCCATAACAGCTTGTGAAAGAGGAGCTGGCTGGATGCTTAGGTGATTTGCCATGCAGCCAAGTTTAACGTTTTGAGCTGGCTGTGCAGAATCTGACTGTCTTGCTGTGTGAGCAGATGAGTAATTTGTGGTAAAATCCATGGTGGGCCCTGGGCCATATTCCTTAATAGTGGGTACCAGTGCTGGCGTGGCCAGTCTGGGGCAATGAGTATCATTCGGGGTCTCTCCATCCTGACTTTCAGCAGCACCTTTGTGAGAAGAGGTAATGGAGGGAAGGCATATACTGTCAGCATTTTCCAACTGAATGAGAGTGCGTCCACTTTCCAAGCTTGATGGTGAAAAGTCCTTGTGCAAAATGTTGTTAGCTGATAGTTTTGGGGGCTGACAAACAGGTCTATGTCTGGGTGCCCCCATTTTTGAGTTATCATTGCAAATACTTGTGGATCCAGTTTCCACTCGTGGGGATCCATGATGTTTCTGCTTAGGTCGTCTGCCAATGTGTTCTTTTTTCCTGTCAGGAATTGAGCTTGTAATTGAACTTGGTAAGCCAGTGCTGTGTTCCACAAGGTCATCGCTTGCCTGCAGAGAGGGTAGGAGTGTGCACCCCCTTGTTTGTTTATGTACCACATTACTGTGGTGTTGTCTGTCCTTATGATAAGCTGTCCTGGATGTAAGAGGTCCTTGAAGGCTGTCAGAGCATTCTGTACAGCTAGCATTTCTTTTTGATTGATGTGCAGATTCCTTTGATCTGCAGTCCATATGCCTTGAACGCACCGTCCTGCCATGCGTGCCCCCCAGGCACAGTCCGATGCATCTGTTGTCATAGTTTACCTGGCTGGGGGTAAGGTGAAAGGCTGACCCTTGTTGAGGTGACATGCCTATGACCACCATAGAAACTCCTGTTGAAGGCATGGAATGAGAGGTATCATTGTTTCCAAGCTGTGGCTGTGTTGAGTCCATACGCTTTTTAGGTACCATTGTAATTTCCTCATATGCAGTTTTGCAAATGGTATTAGCAGAATGCAAGATGCCATGAAGCCCAAGGCCTGCAGAATTTTTCTTGCAGGGAGTTGGGTCTTTGTTGCCATTGTTCTGAAGTACTGAGTTAATTGTAATTATTTGTCTGGCGTCAGATAAGCCATCTGGGCCGTTGTATTCAAGCTAGCACCCAGGAATGTCATATTTTGTGAGGGCACTAGTTTTGATTTCTTTTCGTTTACTGTGTACCCTAGGCAACTTAGAAGGTGTTTTACAAAAGCCAGGTGTTGGATGACGCAGTCGTCCAGGTATGGGTATATTTGAATTCCTCTTTGTCTGCAGTATGCAATGACTGGTGCCAGGCATTTTGTGAAGACCCTGGGCGCAGTAGATAAGCCAAAGGGCAATGCAGAGAATTGGTAATGGGTTGAACCTGCAATGAAACGGAGGTATCTTCTGCAATTTTGTCTGATAGGGACATGCAGGTATGCCTCCTTGAGGTCCAACGTTACTAGCCAAGCTTTCTTGCCCAACATGGGAAGAAGCTGCTGTAGTGTTAGCATCTTGACTTTGGGTACTTGCAAGAAGGTGTTTAGAATTGAAAGGTCCAGAAAGGGTCTCCAAGCATTGTCCTTTCTGCGGACTAGAAAGAGCCTCGAGTAAAATCCTTGGCCTTGCTCCTGTGTAGGTACCAGTTGAATGGCTCTCATGTCCATGAGAGCTGTAATTTGTTTTTGTGCCTCTGCCCATTGATTTTGTGGCAGGTTTGGCATTCCTTTTCTCCTTGGCAAGGTGTGGAAATGGAATCTGTATCCTTGTGAGATAATGTCTAGGACCCATTTGTCCTTTGTGACGATGCGCCAGTTGTTTGCTAAAAGTGCTAATTTTCCTCTCAAGGGAGCTGCCAAGAGAGTTTTGCTTGGCAGTTTGAGGTTTAAGTCATTGTGTTTGCCTTATAGTAGTTTGGGACCTGTCTTCTCCTCCCTTCTGTGTTGCAGTGCCCCATTGGCGAGGTTTGTAAGGGATTTGTGCTTGTCTTCTGCCCCTTGGGCGCCTGTATTTACCCCTCTGTGGTCTGTCAGAATCTGGAAAGAACCAATTTTTTGTTGGCCAATTTCTGCTGAAGCGTGGGGGCTGTACCTGTAAGAAATCTTTGACCGTCTGCATAGATTTTGCCTTATCCTCCATTTTCTTTAAAACCTCCTCTGCTTTAACCGCAAATAAGACATCCTGCTGTAAGGGTGCATCTAGTAACTTTGCTTTAACATGATCAGGCAGAGATTGTTCCTTTAACCAAGCATGCCTACGTATAACAGACCAAGTAACAGCTACTCTAGAGGAAGCTTCAAAGGCATCAAAACCACATTGTAAAGTATGTTTGCCCACCTGTTCAGCTGCATGCAACAGATCCTGCATTTCCTTGAATTCAGACTGTTGAGGGTGCGTGCCCATCTTTTGTTTTATTTGAGACATTAGGAATTGCTGGTATTTAAGCATGTGAAATTGACAATAATTTAGTGCTCTCATAGCTAGAGTAACTGAGGTGTAAACCTTCTTCCCCCACCTATCTAGTGCTCTGGAGTCCATTACAGAGGGTACAGGATTTTTAGCCATAGAAGCCTTAGCCCCTTTGGGACCCTGGGAGATTGTCTCTGGATCAGCAACAGGGCTTTTGTATAGGAATTTGTGTGAGTCAGGCACTCTATAGTATCTATCTGGTTTGGCTGGAGCAGGAGGCAGAGAATCTGGATTTAGACTAGATTCTAAGAAAACACCATCCACAATGTCTAAAACTGGAGGGATAGCAAGTGGTCTGTGCTGGGGGAGTAAAAGAAACTCTCAGAGCCTTTTCTTTGAGTCGGAGTAGTCCTGACCTTCCCAGTGGAAATGTTCCCTCATGGTATGTAAGGTTTCCCCAAAGGAGTAGTCTTCAGGGGGAGTAGCTGAGGGTATGGAGTCTTCAGCATCACAATCTTCATAAGGGGGAAAGGAGTAATTCTGTTCCTCAGAGGAGCCTGAGGAAACAGACACTTGAACAGAGGAGGCATAATCCTCCTCTTGTCTAGGCCTTTTGTCGGGGGGGGGGGGGGTTGGGAACCCCTGATTAAAGAAATCAAATCTTTAGGCATTTTAAGCATCTGTTTCTTAGGCATGGGGCCTTGAACTGGAGACTGAAGTGTAGTCTTTTTTGGTTTTAGAACAGTCTTAAGCTTAGCATAAGATTTTATGGTGAGAGTAGTCGGTCTGAAGACACCTTCAGAAACCGAAGGTGTTTCTACATCACTGGCTTCTCCTTCTGCAATGTCATTGCTAGGGCCTAAAGAAAATGGCTGCGTCGGCCTAGAACTCTCTGCTGAAGAATCCAAAGTGGTCTGGGGATCCAATTCAGCGGTAGCCAGGGGCTGCGTAGGCGCCTCACTGAAAACCAGAGAGCCAGCGACCGGCCCAGCCGAGGCCTCAGACTGGCTTGGATCTAGGCTGCCTGTCTTTATCTTTGCATTTTTTATGCACGCCGGTAGTCGGTTGCTCCGACGGCATAGTGTAATTAAATTTCGTGCGAAATCAAAGCGTCGCTTTATAGTTTGCTTATTGAACCTAGCACAAAACTGAAAACCAGTGACGTCGTGGTCTGGGCCTAAGCAAGGTATACAAAAAGAATGAAAGTCCTTATGAGGTATTTGCTCCCGACAAGAAATGCAATTGTTAACTTTTCCTGACATCTGACTGAGGCAAGAAAAGTTTCCCCAATGGGGTACTTAGCTTTGAAGACTTCGGACTGAAACTCGATTCAAAAATCTCAGGTGTTGGCCGACCGGCACTTGCAAACTGCTTCTGCTTCGGGCACCGTGCGGCAAGAAAGACTGAAGAAAATGGCGTCGGATGCCTCTTATATACCCGTGGTGCACTGACGTCAGGGAAGAAACGACAGCAACCGAAGCCGGACCAAGACTTTGGAATTCAGGCCGACTGCGGGACCGCCTGACGACAGGATAACCCAAGTGTGATGACTGCAGCAGGGTAACACGATAAACATCAGAAATAAGTATTATACCTGAGAATAGTTGTGACAATAGTACTAAGGAAGGACGATGTACTCCAGGGACAGGAACTGTACCTAAGAAAGGGGCTACTCATTTGCCAATTGTTCAACAACTCCCTTTTTAATACAGATGAGAGACATGACAGAACAGGTCTATAAGTAGGGAAAGGAAAAGAAGGAAGGTTTTCTGCACAAGTCTTTGGTGGTTAACATCTCCAGGGATATGTTGACTACAGAACAGGTCACCCTGTTGGAAAGGGGCCTAAGTTTCATACCATAATTGAAATCGTCCATGGATGAAATTATAATGGAACTGATGAAATTATAATGGAACTGAAATACTTTGGTCGGAATGTCACTTTAAAATGTATACTTGAGAATAGCCATCATGAGCTACTGAATTCATGTGCGCTATATAAAAAACCTAGCACCTTTGTTCCTATCATACACCCCACTGTTGATATGTTTGTACGTTTATGTGAGCTTGAAGTGTCAGAAATTAGGGAGAAAAGTAATGTGAAACAATATCAGAATATAACAGGAAAGGAGTTCGAAGCTTTGAAAGAATTTCAGAGAAGAGAGGATTTAATAATAAAGCCTGCAGATAAGGGAGGTGCCGTTGTCGTAATGGATACAGTTTATTATATGGAGACTATGGAAGAGATGTTCAGTGTCAAACTACTTACTTGATTATCAATAAGAAGGAATTTGATACAATGAATGAATTTGAACAATGATACAAGCCTTTCTGCATTGTTGGGAAGCCTTCTAGCTTATCAGTGGGAGTGGTAAGCATTAGGTAACCTGTCTACCACATAAGGAGTGGTTCTGGCCCAGAATTTGTAGTTATTGGCCATTTGGGCAATCTTCCATCCTCTCTCAACTTTCTGATTTGAAAGCCTGCATTTGCACTTGTTTCTGTAATTTGTCTAGTGCAGATACAGATTCTTAGTTTTAGCACTTAAATTTGCTTATTCATACTCAGCACTTGTTCAGAACTTGTAAGTACTAAATAAGCTACTAATTACTATAGCACTCAATCTTCCTCATTACCTAGAGGAAAACAGCTTTAGTACTTACTTTTCTCACTGGCGTTGAGAAAAACAGCTCTTGTACTCACTTTCCTCACTTATCTAGAGGAAAATAGTTTTTTATTCAGGCATGTCCAAGGGTCACAGCTCCCAGTGTTCTCCCCCCTCTATCTGATATATCTGGGCATCTTGAGGAAATGTAGAAATTGCCTCATGTACACAGACAACCCTCTCCTCCTACCACCCAACAGTACAACCTGAGAGAGATGCACTTATCTAGCCAAACTGGAGGTAAAGCTCTCTCCAACCAAGACTGAACCTGAAAGTCATGAGGAGAAGGTAAACATTTGCACCACACCACACTCATCACATAGTCTCACTACATCTACACCACCAAACTCCACACATAGAAACTCAAAAACATTCGCAGAGGCTCTCAATAATAATCTGCCTAAGCAACAGAGACCTCCAAAGCAGAAACACAAGCAACCTTCATTCCCCAACACAACCCAAATGACACAGCCCACAGACTCAGTGTGCCACTCAAGCACAGCCAATAAGGCAAAACAACATACCAAACACACTAGTCATAGGTGACTCTATAGTCAGGCACACTGATGTCCCACTCACCAGGCTAAACAAGGAGGAGGTTACTGTCAGCTGCCTGTCGGGTGCCAGATCCGCCACATAACCCACACCTTGGGTCACTCCACAACAAGTGCAGATATGACTCTGTCATTGTCTATGTTGGTGTGAATGACCTGAGACGTACCTCCCTGGACTACAGGAAAAGAGACATGGAAGAGCCCTGCAATCTTGTAGTCCAGTCAGGTATTACCCTAGCCCTGAGTAGCATTCTGCCATCGCCCAGAATGATACCGCAGTACAAGGACAAAATGATTGACTTCAACAATTGGCTAAGCTTCAGGTGTCATTCTAAAGGGATCCAATATCTGTCTGCTTGGGATGAGTCGACAGACCACGATGCTTTGCCACAGATGGCCTGCACCTGTCGCCCCTGGGATTCCGGATACTGGCTAAGGCTCTTGCTGCCCCTATAGTGCCTTTTTTAGGCAGGGCTCAAGTAACAAATTCACCACCATAACAGGAACAGGCAAGCAAAAACTGAGGATAATGCTGCTCAATGCTAGAAATCTAAATTTCAAAACGCACTCACTCGAGGCACTCCTTAAAATGGAGAACATCGATACCTGTGCAGTGACTGAGACCTGGTTCAAGGCTCCAGAGAGCACCCCTGCACTACCAGGCTATAACTCATACCACACTTTTCGGCCATGTAACCTGGACCAAAACACCAAAGGTGGGGGTGTGTCCATATTCATTAAGGATATCCACACCTCCAGGCTAGTTGCTCAGCATAATGCATCCAAGGTTATCCAAGTGCAACTAACTCTTGGCAAAACTGCAATCCAAATTGTAGCTTGCTACAGATCCCCCACCATGCCTCAGGATTCCCACTCCTCCTTTCTTGATGTACTGGAAAATATTAGGGTTCAACCAAACACCCTAATAATGGGCGACTTCAACTACCCCACCATTAACTGGGAAAACTACTCATGTACTAACTCCTTAGCGCAACACTTTCTGGAATTCATAAACTCCAATGCCCTAGATCAACTTATCCACACCCCCAACAGGGGCAACAATATCCTAGACCTAGTCATTACCAACATGAGTGACCGGTGTTCCACACCTGAAGTCATCTCCTCGTTGGTCCGATCCGACCATAAGCTAATCACCCTTGATATCCACATCCCACCCCCACCCCCCATTAAGGAAACCACAGTAAAAAAGTTCTCCAAAGCCAACTTCATGCTTCTTAAGACAGAAGTAGTGAACTTCATGAAACCCATGCAGATGGACAATACAGTTACAACTGCTGAATCCTACACAAATGCACTCTATAAACACTTACATGAGTGCATGGATCGTGCTATCCCAAACAGAACCAAGACGCTATCCTCCAAAAAAAGGAAGGCAATCTGGTGGTCCCCTGCCATAAACAAACTGTACAACAGAAGGAAGAAACTGTTGCAAAAGAGAGTAAAATCCCATGAGTGGAGGAGCTCCCTGGTCAGCCTCAGTAAGAAGCTGAGATCCCTTATCCTCCATAGCTAGCTACGAAAATAAAATTCCCACTAATTCCAAAGACAACCACAAAGCATTCTATAGCTATGTCAAGAATCTCAATGGCAACACCCAGATCTGCTCTGAGTTACAACACAAAGGCACGAAAATTACAGAACCAACTGATATTGCCAACATCCTGGCAGATAGGTTCAGTGCTAAATTTACCCCCCCCCCCTCCACTCCCTAAAGGGCCCATATCTATACAGGAAGAATGCAGAGTCCCTGTAATCACAACTACGCAGGTGAAAGCTGCACTCTCTAAAGCCAAAAACACAGCATCCATGGGACCGGACAACATCTCAGGCTGCGTTTTACATCAGCTTCAGAATGAACTGGCTCCCCACTTAAGCACCATGTTCAATAACAGCCTCACTTCAGGCGTTGTGCCCACTGAATGGCGCACAGCAACAGTTATCCCACTCCACAAAGGGGGAGCCACCACTGATCCCGGGAACTATAGACCTAATTAGCCTGACGAGCCTGGCCTGCAAAGCCATGGAACGTATCATCATGAAACTCATAAACAAAGACATTGGTAACCTCCAAACTCTGGATCCCACCCAGTTCGGGTTTGTGAAAGGCAGATCATGCCTCCTGAACCTGATCGACTTCTTTGAGGCAGTCACCAAAGCCGTAGATGAGGGTAAGGTGGTTCACATAGCCTATCTTGACCTCGCCAAGGCTTTCGACATCATCCCCCATTCTGGAATTATAGCTAAACTCAATAAACTAGGCATAAATCCCTACGTCACAAGATGGGTTGCCAGCTGGCTCACTGACAGAACCCACACTGTAAAAGTTGCAGACTCCAAATCTGACCTCAAACCAGTGACAAGTGGAGTACCACAGGGTTCCGTCCTGGGACCGCTCCTGTTTTGTATCTACTTCTCTAAAGTACAGGCTAACACAGAAGGCCTCTGGCTAACGAAGTTCGCAGATGACTGCAAACTAGGAGCCATAGTCAAGTCCCCAAATGATGTGAACATCCTACAGAAGGGCCTCTCTGAAACAGATGCCTGGTGTCAGAACCATGGCCTCAAGCTCAATGCCAAAAAGTGCAGTGTCATCCCCTTTGGTAAAAACTCTGTACCCATGAACTACCACATAGGCAGCAATCTACTTAACACCGAATGCTTGATAAGAGACCTTGGGACCCAGGTGGACAGTAGTCTCTCCTTTGATAGTCACATCGCCACAGTAGTCAGGAAGTCCTTCTACGTGGCACACCTCATCATAAAAGGGCTCTCATCCGGGAAAAAAAGAGGTCATCATTCCCCTCTACTCAACAGTCATTAGACCCACTATAGAGTACAACGCCCCTTTTGGAATGTACCTCACAAGACATCTGCAGCAGCTGGAAAGGCCACAGAAGTACCTCACAAAGAGGATTACTGGACTCAAACAAATGCCCTACACTGACCGCCTCAAAAAACTCCAGCTTTACTCCGTAGCATATCACCTACTCAGAGGTGATCTCTGCCTAACATATAAAGCTATGTCAAACCCAGAGCTGTTGGACATGCTACACTTAAAGAAATCCCAATCCCTCCGAGCTACACGGTCTAGGGACCTAAACCTTGTCACCACAATTAACAGGACATGCTGGAGGGATAGATTCCTATCCCAGAGACTTCCCATACTCTGGAACAGGCTACCCATCTATGTCAAGCAAAGTTCTTCATTAGCACTCTTCAAGAAAAATCTTTGAGTGGATGGGAAAAGTACAGTTTTGTACCTACCATAAATGTAGATGTTTGAGTGTACACCCTGCTGCAGTCATCACACTTGGGTTATCCTGTCGTCAGGTGGTCCCGCAGTCGGCCGGAATTCCAAAGTCTTGGTTCGGCTTCGGTTGCTGTCGCTTCTTCCCTGACGTCAGTGCGCCAGGGGTATATATGATGCATCCGACGCCATTTTCTTCAGTTTTTCTTGCCCCAGATGTCAGGTGCCCCCAAAAAGGTGGTCAGTAATTAGTACCAATTTATGAAGTTTTAGCACAAACACAAAATCCCTCTAGCTATAAGCAAATACATCAGGAAGGTTTTGTAGAGATTTAGCCAGTTAGATCAGTGGGGATGGAGGGAGGGTAACCTGGACTGCAGCAGGGTGTACACTCGAACATATACATTTATGGTAGGTACAAAAAGTACAGTTTTGTACTTACCATAAATGTAGATGTCCGATAGGTATGCATCTGCAGTCATAACATATGGGTTGTCCTGCCTCAGGCAGCCCTTCGGTCGGCCGGATTCCAAAGTCTGGGTCTGGCCTCAGCTGATGTCGCACTTCACCCGACATCAGAGCTTCTGGGGTATAAAGGCATCAGCCGACGCCATTTTCCTCAGTGTTTCTTGCCCCAGATGCCAGGTGCCCTCTAGGAAGGCTAAATTTGGATAAATGTAGAAAATTCCAAACAGTAGTAAGCAAAATATATATATACATATATACATACAAACAAATACACCATAATAGATTCCCCCAGCTAGCTAAAAGAGGGGTAAGCACCCTAGGAATACCACAGAGGGGAAGGAGGGTGGGTAATCCTGACTGCAGATGCATACCTATCGGACATCTACATTTATGGTAGGTACAAAACTGTACTATGTCCTTCAAGGATGCATCTGCAGTCATAACATATGGGTAGAATACCATAGCCAAACTGGAGGAGGAGGCACTAAGATAATGATGGTGTAGTTAAGATCCCCTGTAAAACTGCAGTTGCAAAACCTGCTCGGGATCTGGAGTATAAAGGAAGATTGTAATGCTTGGCAAATGTATGCACGGAGCTCCAAGTAGCAGCTTCTAAAATGTCTTTGGTAGCCACTCCTCGTAGGAAAGCTGTAGTGGTGGCTGTGGCTCTTGTGGAGTGAGGCCTGATATTTTCAGGAGTTGTCTTTCCATGAAAAGAGTAGCAGAATTGAATGCAATTTCCTATCCATTTTGAAATTGTCTGTTTGGAAATTGCTTTTCCTTGCACTCCTGTTGCATAGGCTACCAGAAGCCGGTCAGTTTTTCTGCTGGTTTTAGTTCTGTCCAGATAGTAGTGTAGTTGTCTGTGTACATCCAAGGTGTGCAATAGTTTTTCCCCCCTGTTCTGTGGGTTAGGGAAGAACGTAGGCAAATGAATAGCTTGGTTCAATGATACCCTGGATACCACCTTTGGCATGAAAGTAGGATTGGTTCTCAGAGACACTCTATCCTGGTGAAAGATAAGGAAAGGCTGCACTGCCATTAATGCCTGTAACTCGGATACCCTTCTTGCTGAAGTGATTGCTAGAAGGAAAGCAGTTTTCCAAGATAAGAACTGTAAGTCTGCTGATGCTGCTGGTTCAAAAGGGGGAAGTGTTAATTTTTCCAGCACAAAATTGAGATCCCATGCAGGCAGAGGTGGTTTCCTTGGAGGTTTTACATTTTTGATCCCTCTTAAAAATTGTCTGAGGAGAGGGTGAGAGAAGATAGGAGGATCCATGTTGTACTGTGCTGAAATTGCTGAAGCATGAATCTTAATGGAGGAGTAGGACAGGCCATTGTGGAACAGTTCTGCTAAGTATTCTAGGATGTGTGCTAGGTTTGCCAGTTTGACATTTGTACCCTTTGATGCACTCCAAATGAGGAATCTCTTCCATTTAGCTGAGTATGTTTTTCTTGTGGAGGGTCTGCGAGCCTCCAGGATAATGTCCTTGACCCTCTGAGATAAAACTGTTTGGTTTTGTTTTATGCAATTTTCCAGGCAGTTAGCTGCAGCGTTTTCAAGTTTGGATGCAGGGTCTTGTAGTTGTTCTGCGTTAGAAGCAAAGGCCATAGAGGTAGAGGCCATGAGTTCGTTCGAGACATGCTTCTCAGTAGCGGATACCAATGCTGCCTTGGCCAGTCTGGAGCTATCAGAATCACCTTTGGCTGTTCCTCCCTGATCTTCAGTAGAACTTTGTACATCAATGGGAGAGGTGGGAAGGCATACACTGTCAGGGCCTTCCAGCTGAAAGAAAGGGAGTCCACCCTCCAGGCTTGTGGGTGGTATTCTCTTGAGCAGAATTTCTTCAGTTGGTGGTTGAGTGGGGAGGCGAACAGGTCTATCTCTGGCATTCCCCATTTCTTTGTTATGTTTTTGAAGATGTCTGGATGCAGCATCAATTCGTGAGCATCCATGGTAGTTCTGCTTAAGCTGTCTGCTAGTGAATTCTCTTTTCCTGGTACGAATTTGGCCTGCAGTTGAATGTTGAGATTCAGGCCTAGGTTCCACAGGTCCATTGCCATCCGGCATAGAGGGTAGGAATGCGTGCCTCCCTGTTTGTTGATGTACCACATGACTGTGGTATTGTCTTGTCCTTATCAGCAGATGTCCTTGCTGGAGGAATGATTTGAATGCCTCGATTGCATGCTTCACTGCCAGCATCTCCTTTAGATTTATGTGTAGATTCAGCTGGTCTTGAGACCATAGGCCTTGGATACACTTGTCTTCCATGTGTGCCCCCCAGCCTTGGTCTGAGGTGTCCGTGGTGATGGTCTGCCTTGGTTGTGGTTTGTGGAAAGGCAATCCTCTGTTGGTCTGGCAGGCCTGAGCCCACCACAGGAATTCTTTTTTCAGGCATGGAATGATTGGTATCATGGTTTCTAGACTGTGTCTGTGTTGAGACCATACATTCCTTAGGTACCATTGCAATTTTCTCATATGCAACCTGGCATGCGGGATCAAAATTATGCAAGATGCCATGTAACCCAGGGCCTGCAGGACTTTCCTTGCAGTAAGCTGAGTTTGTCTTGTCAAAGCCATGAAGTAGACTGGGAGTTGCTTTTGTTTTTCTTCTGTGAGAAAAGCCATCTGAGTTATTGTGTCCAGTTCTGCACCCAAAAATGTTATCCTTTGTGATGGCACTAGTCTTGACTTCTGGATGTTGACTGTGTATCCCAAGGCTTGTAACAGTTGTATGACATAGGCCAAATCCTTTATTATTTTTGTCTTGTTGTCCACTTGTATTAGGCAGTCGTCCAGGTATGGGTAGATCTGAATTCCCTGAAGCCTGCAATGTGCAATTACTGATGCCAGGCATTTTGTGAATACTCTGGGCGCAGTAGATAAGCCAAAGGGCAATGCTGAGAATTGATAATGCTCTGATCCTGCAAGAAATCTGAGGTGTCTTCTGCAATCTGGTCGTATAGGGACGTGCAGGTATGCCTCCTTGAGATCTAGAGTCACCAGCCAAGACTCCTTGCCCAACATGGGAAGAAGTTGCTGTAGGGTCAGCATCTTGAATTTTGGTACAGTGAGATATGTGTTTAGTGCGGACAAGTCGAGAATAGGCCTTCATTGAGTTTCTTTTCTTGGTACAAGGAATAGTCTGGAGTAAAATCCTTGGCCTTGTTCCATAGATGGCACCCTTTCTATTGCTCTCATCCTTAGTAAGTTGATGATTTGTTTTAGAGCCTCTGGTTTCTGGCTTGGTGGAAGGTTTGGCATTCCTCTCTTTTGGTAAAGTGTGGAAGTGAAACCTGTAGCCTTTGTCTATTGTTTGCAATGTCCATTTGTCTCCTGTAATGCAATGCCAGTTTTTTGAAAATAAAGCTAACTTTCCGCCCAAGGGTGCTTCCAGTTGCTCCCTGGTAGGCGGAATCAGAGCCAAGTCATTGTGTCTGTCCTGTGGAAGTGGTTGTAGTCGTAGCTGTGGCGGTACTCCTCTGGTTGGCAGGTTGTCACTGACGACCCCTGTAGGCACCCCTTGATTGACCTCTGCCTCTTGGGTGTCTATTTCTGCCTCTCTGTGCTCTGGAGGTGTCTGGAAAGGACCAATTCTTTGAAGGCCAGTTTCTGCTGAACCTCGGAGGTTGGACCTGCAGAAAATCCTTGACTGTTTTCACAGATTTAGCTTTTTCTTCCACTTTCTTTAGAATCTCCTGTGCAGGGGAGCCAAATAAACTTTGTTTCTCCATAGGGGCATCTAGGAGTTTAGACTTGACATGGTCTGGCAAGGATTGCTCTTTAGCCAGGCATGCCTTCGAATCACTGCTCCAGTCATAGCTGATCTAAATGAAGCCTCCAGTGCATCATAGCCACATTTTAAGAAATGATTACTGACCTGCTGAGAGTTGTGTACCAAATTCTGAAGGGACTTACGGTCTAAAGGTTCAGGAGAGGAAAGCTTTTTATTCAGCTGATCTAACAAAAATTCCTGGTACTGTATCATATGGAATTGACAGTTTAAAGCCCTGGCAGAAAGAGTAGCAGATGTATAAACCTTTTTTCCCCATCTCTCTAATGCTCTTGACTCTCTTTCAGAGGGTAGGGGGTTTTTGGCAGTGGCAGCTGCAACACCCTTTGGGCCCTGAGAAATAGCTTCTGGGTCTGCAGCATGGGCCTTATACAAGTGGAAGTGAGAGTCAGGGACCCTGTAATATCTGTCAGGTTTGGCAGGGGCCAGGGGAAGAGAATCAGGGGCAGAACTGACATCATTGTATGCATCATCAACAACTGATAGTACAGGTGGTATGGCTAAAGGCCTATGCTGTGGCAAGTGTAAAAAAGTCCTTAGCCTTTTCCTAGAATCAGAAAAATCCTGACCCTGCCATTGAAAGTGTTCCCTCATTGAGTGTAAAGTCTCCCCAAAGGAAAATTCTTCTGGGGGGGAGGCAGAAGGAATTGAGTCTTCTGCATCCGAATCCTCATAAGGTGAGTATGGTCCTTCCTGATGGTCTGATAAATCTGATCCATCCGAGGAATAATCAGAGGAGAGAGGTTCAGGGGGTTCAGTCCTAGGCCTTTTGTCAGGAGGAGGTTGTGAGGCCCTGTCTGGGTGAGGTTGGAATCCCCTAATCAGAGATATAAGGTCCTCAGCAAGGCTGAGAATCTGAGAACTTGAGGAAGGTCTCTGAGAGGAAGATTTTGTTGGTAAGGCCTTGGAAATTTTAGCTGCTTTAGCCCTGGAGAAGGCCTTAATAGACATAGAAGCAGGGGGCCTAGCTGCCCCACGTGCAAGAGTGGAAATGTCCAACGGAATGGTATCGGACAATTCTTGTGCGCCTGCTTCTTCGGTAGGAATTTCTGTAGCCAACTCAGCCGGGGCCTCTCTGGCCTCGGTTGTTGGAGGCATGTTTTCGGCAGAAGGAAGAACCGAGGACTCGGTTTCAGCCGAAACAGAGACACTCGCGGTAGGCCTAACCGTGGTTTCAGCCGAAACCGCGGGCCATGAGTGTCGGTCCTTTTCCTTGCGTTTTTTGGCTAGATGTGTAGTCGGAGTCTCCGACGGCATTTTATATGCAAAAGCAGATCCAAAAAACTCTTCTGCAAACTCCGACCAACGTCTAAGTGTCCGTCGGTTGAAGGAAGCACAGGCTAAACAAGCTGATACGTCGTGGTCTGGGCCTAAGCAAGGAAGGCAGTAAGAGTGGAAATCCTTATGAGGTATTTGTTTCCCACAAGTTAAACAATTATTTACTTTGTCTGACATCGGCTGAGGCAAGAAAGAGTCCCCAACGGGGTACTTAGCTTTTTTAGAAGTCTTCGGTAGCTGAAATCTCTGGATCTGACCGACCAGCACTTGTGAACAGCTTCTACTTCGGGCACCGCGCGGCAAGAAAGACTGGGGAAAATGGCGTCGGCTGTGAGGCAGGACAACCCATATGTTATGACTGCAGATGCATCCTTGAAGGACATCTGTACAATGTTCATCGTGTTACCCTGCTGCAGTCATCACACTTGGGTAGAATCCCAAAGCTAAGGATGGGTGGAGGAGTCATAGAGGGTTAGAGGAGGCTATAAGGCCCTGCAGAACTGCAGTGGTGAAGCCAGCTCTCGTCTTAGAGTAAAGTGGTAAGTGGTAGTGTTTGGTGAAGGTGTGTACAGAACTCCAAGTTGCAGCTTCCAAAATCTCCTTGGTTGGAACCCCCCAGAGGAAGGCTGTAGATGTAGCTGTTGCCCTGGTAGAGTGGGGCCTAATGGTAGCAGGAACTGGTTTTCCATGATGGGTATAGCAAAAATAAATGCAATGTCCTATCCATTTGGAAATGGTTTGTTTTGATATAGCCTTCCCTTGTGAAGCTGTAGCATAGGATACAAAGAGCTGGTCAGATTTTCTGAAAACCTTAGTTTTATCCAAGTAGTAACGAAGTTGCCTGTGAATGTCCAAGGAATGCAGGAGTCTTTCTCCTTTGTTCTGTGGATTTGGGAAGAAGGTGGGTAAGTGGATGGTTTGATTAAAAGCCACACTGGAAACCACCTTAGGTATGAAGGAAGGATTAGTTTATAGAGAAACTCTGTCTTGATGGAAAATGAGGAAAGGTTCCACTGCCATTAGTGCCTACAGCTATGAGACTCTTCTAGCTGAAGTTATTGCTAGCAGCAGGGCAGTCTTTCATGATAGAAACTGTAGATCTGCAGAGAAAGTTGGTTCAAAGGGAGGTAGCGTAAGTTTTTACAGAACAAAATTGAGGTCCCATGTTGGTGTAGGTGCTTTCCTGGGGGGGGGGTCTAATGTTTTTTGCCCCTCTGAGGAACTGCCTTAGAAGTGGATGTGAAAATAAGGGTGGATCCGTGTTGTAGTGGGCTGAAATAGCTGATGCATGGATTTTAATGGAAGGAAAAGAAATTACTTTGTGCAACATCTCAGTTAAGTACTATAGAATCTGAGGCATGTGAGGCTGGAGAGTGTTTTGGCCTTTAGCTTGGTTCCAGGCGCAAAATCTTTTCCATTTGTCTGAGTAGGCCTTCCTGGTGCTGGGCCTCCTAGCTTCCAGAAGAACATCCATAACTGCTTGGGAAAGAGGAGCTGGCTGGATGCTTAGGTGATTTGCCATGCAGCCAGATTTAAGGTTTTGAGCTGGCTGTGTAGAATCTGATTGTTTTGCTGTGTGAGCAAATGAGCAATTTGTGGCAAAATCCAAGGTGGGCCCTGGGATATATTCCTTAACAGTGGGTACCAGTGCTGGTGTGGCCAGTCTGGGGCTATGAATATCAGTCGTGGTCTCTCCTTTCTGACTTTCAGAAGCACCTTTGTGAGGAGAGGCAATGGAGGGAAGGCATATACTGTCAGGTTTTTCCAACTGAATGAGAGTGCGTCCACTTTCCAAGCTTGATGGTGAAGTGTCCTTGTACAAAATTTTGTTAGCTGATAGTTTTGGGGCCTTCCTGTGTAATCATTGCAAATACTTGTGGATCCAGTTTCCACTCGTGGGGATCCATGATGTTTCTGCTGAGGTTGTCTGCCAATGTGTTCTTTTTTCCTGGCAGGAATTGAGCTTGTAACTGAACTTGGTAAGCCAGTGCTGTGTTCCACAGGGTCATTGCTTGCCTGCATAGAGGGTAGGAGTGTGTACCCGTTTGTTTGTTTATGTACCACATTACTGTGGTGTTGTCCGTCCTTATTGTAAGTTGTCTTGGATGTAATAGGTTCTTGAAGGCTGTCAGAGCATTCTGTACAGCTAGCATCTCTTTTTGATTGATGTGCAGATTTCTTTGATCTGCAGTCCATACGCCTTGAACGCACAGTCCTGCCATGTGTGCCCCCCAGGCGTAATCCGATGCATCTGTTGTCATAGTTTGCCTGGTTGGGGGGCAAGGTGAAAGGCTGACCCTTGTTGAGGTGACATGCCTGTGACCACCACAGAAACTCCTGTTGTAGGCAAGGAATGAGAGATATCATTGTGTCCAAGCTGTGGCTGTGTTGAGACCATACGCTTTTTAGGTACCACTGTAATTTCCTCATATGCAGCTTTGCAAATGGTATTAGTAGTATGCAAGATGCCATGAAGCCCAAGGCCTGCAGAATTTTTCTTGCAGGGAGTAGGGTCTTTGTTGCCATTGTTTTGAAATATTGAGTCAGTTGTAGTTGTTTGTCTGGCGTCAGATAAGCCTTCTGGGTCATTGTATTCAAGCTGGCACCCAGGAATGTCATATTTTGTGAGGGTACTAGTTTTGATTTCTTTTCATTTACTGTGTACCCCAGGCAAGTTAGAAGATGTTTTACAAAAGCTAGATATTGTAAGAGGATGTCCTTGCTTTCTGCTTGGATGAGGCAGTCGTCCAGGTATGGGTATATTTGAATTCCTCCTTGTCTGCAGTATGCAATTACTGGTGCCAGGCATTTTGTGAAGACCCTGGGTGCAGTAGATAAGCCAAAGGGCAGAGCAGAGAACTGGTAATGGGTTGAACCTGCAATGAAAGGGAGGTATCTTATGCAACTTTGTCTGATAGGGACATGGAGGTATGCCTCCTTGAGGTCCAACGTCACTAGCCATGCTTTCTTGCCCAACATGGGAAGAAGCTGCTGTAGTGTTAGCATCTTGAATTTGGGTACTTGTAAGAAGGTGTTTAGAATTGAAAGGTCTAGAATTGGTCTCCAGGCATTGTCCTTTCTGGGGACTAGAAAGAGTCTTGAGTAAAATCCTTGGCCTTGCTCTCGTGTAGGTACCAGTTGAATGGCTCTCATATCCATGAGGGTTGTAATTTGTTTTTGTGCCTCTGCCCATTGATTTTGTGGCAGGTTTGGCATTCCTCTTTTCATTGGAAGGTGTGGAAATGGAATCTGTATCCTCGTGAAATTATGTCTAGGACCCATTTGTCCTTTGTGACAATGTGCCAGTTGTCTGAAAAAAGTGCGAGTTTTCTTCCCAAGGGAGCTGCCAAGAGAGTGTTGCTTGGCCAGATGTGGTGCAAGTCATTGAGTTTGCCTTCTGGTAGTTTGGGACCTGTCTTCTCCTCCCTTCTGTGTTGCAGTGCCCCATTGTCGAGGTTTGTATTGGGCTTGTGGTTGTCCTCTGCCTCTTGGACGTCTGTATTTACCCCTCTGTGGTCTGTCAGTAGCTGGAAAGGACCAATTCTTAGTTGGCCAATTTCTGCTGAAGCGAGGGGGCTGTACCTGTAGAAAATCCTTGACTGTCTGCATAGATTTTGCCTTATCCTCCATTTTCTTTAAGACAACTTATGCCTTAACTCCAACTAGAACATCCTGCTGTAAGGGATCATCTAGAAGCTTTGCTTTAACACGATCAGGCAGAGTTTGTTCCTTTAACCAAGCATGTCTACTTATAACAGACCCAGTGACAGCTGTTCTGCAGGAAGCCTCCAAAGAATCAAAACCACATTGTAAAGTATGCTTGCCCACCTGTTCAGTTGCATGCAACAGATCCTGCATTTCTTTCAATTCAGACTGTTGAGGAAGTGTGCTCATTTTTTGTTTTAGCTGTGACATTAAAAATTGCTGATATTTTAGCATGTGCAATTGGCAATTTAGTGCTCTCATAGCTAGAGTGGCTGAGGTGTAAACCTTTTTCCCCCACCTGTCTAGTGCTCTGGAGTCCTTTTCAGAGGGTACAGGATTTTTTGCCATAGAAGCCTTAGCCCCTTTGGGACCCTGGGAGATGGTCTCTGGATCAGCAACAGGGCTTTTATAAAGGAATTTGTGGGAATCAGGCACTCTATAGTATCTGTCTGGTTTGGCTGGAGCAGGAGGCAGAGAATCTGGGTTCAAACTAGATTCTAAGTAAACATCATCCACAATGTCTAAAACTGGGGGGATGGCAAGTGGTCTGTGCTGGGGGAGTAAAAGAAAAACTCTGAGCCTTTTCTTTGAGTCAGAGTAGTCCTGACCTTCCCAGTGAAAATGTTCCCTCAGTGTGTAAAGTTTCCCCAAAGGAGTAGTCTTCAGGAGGAATCCTCAGCATCAGAACCTTCATAAGGGGAGAAGGAGTAATCTTGGTCCTCAGAGGAGTCTGAGGAAATAGACACTTGATCAGAGGAGGCATAATCCTCCTCTTGTTTAGGCCTTTTGTCGGGTGGGGGTTGGGAACCCCTGATTAAAGAGATCAAATCTTCAGCCATTTTAAGCATCTGTTTCTTAGGCATGGGGCCTTGAACTGGAGACTGAAGTGCAGTCTTTTTAGGTTTAATAGTAGTCTTAAGCTTAGAATACGTTTTTATGGTGAGCGTTGTCGGTCTGAAGACGCCTTCAGAAACTGAAGGTGTTTCTGCAGCACCGACATCTCTTTCTGCAGAGTCGTCGGTAGGGGCTAAACAAAATGGCTGCGTCGGCCTAGCGCTCTCCGCCAAAGGCTCCGAAGTGGTCTCGGGTTCCAAATCTGCGGAAGTCAGGTGCTGCGTCGGAGCCTCACTGACGACCGGTGAACCGGAGACCGTTCCAGCCGAGGCCTCGGAGTCTGGCTTGGGCCTAGGCTGCCTGTCCTTATCCTTGCATTTTTTGTGCACGCCGGTAGTCGGTTGCTCCGACGGCATTGTGTGGTTAAATTTTCTACCGAAGTAGTGTCGTGCAAAATCAAAGCGTCTTTTTATAGTACGCTTATTAAACCTAGCACAAAAATGACAACCAGTGACGTCGTGGTCTGGGCCTAGGCAAGGTATGCAGTAAGAATGAAAATCCTTATGAGGTATTTGCTTCCCACAAGAAATACAATTGTTAACTTTTTCTGACATCGGTCTGAGGTAAGGAAAGTTTCCCCAATGGGGTACTTAGCTTTATTGAAGGCTACTGATCTGAAATTCGACTTTGAAAATCTCAGGAGTCAGCCGACCGGCACTTGCAAACTGCTTCTGCTTCGGGCACCGCGCGGCAAGAAAGACTGAAGAAAATGGCGTCGGATGCATCATATATACCCCTGGCGCACTGACATCAGGGAAGAAGCGACAGCAACAGACGCTGGACCAAGACTTTGGAATTCCGGCCGATTGCAGGACCACCTGACGACAGGATAACCCAAGTGTGATGACTGCAGCAGGGTAACACGATGGACATTAGGAAATACACCCCGGGGATCACTTCTGTGTCTCTGCTCGACAGTGGCACTGGAAAATAACTTTCTTGGGTGGCGTAAGCCAGAGAACCTTGTTGGCTAGGCTTACGTAGGCCCTTGGGCCGATAGCCTAGTACCTACCTATGAACCGATGAAGAAAAGAATTGATGATCTTTTGTATGAGATGCTGATGAATAGGAGTATAACCAAAGAGCTCTATGATTTTTTCATAGTAGAACATCCTTTGGTGCCCAGTATTAGTGGACTACCCACGATACATAAAAACTGTCTAAAGCCACCATTACAACCAACTGTAGCAGGAAGAGGTTGGTCGACAGAACCTCTGTCGATTTTTTAGAGGAAGAACTTAAGAAACTCCTACCGAGAGCCACTACAGTTATTAAAGACACAGCACAATTTTTACATCAATTATATGAAGTAATGGAGAGTAGGAAGGACTATCATACCCTATATTTAGTGACAATGGATGTACATAGTCTTTTCACGTCAATAGCAAATTTGTATGCTATTGAAGTGTTTCGAAATATACTTAGAGGAGAAAGAAAAGATTAGTCTGTGATCTGTAGTTTACTTGAAGTGGTCTTGGAGAATAATGTTTTCAATTATGACAAAAATTACTATTGGCAAAGGTGGGGAGTGGCCATGGGCACCCCTGCGCCAATAGTTATGCAAACTTGGTTCTGGCATACTGGGAGAAAGAATGGAAACTGGATGCGACTAATTTCTGGAATGAGAACATCATTCTACACAACAGATTTGTGGATGATATCTTCCTCTTGTGAGAAGGGCAGGAACAAGGAGTGAGAGAATTTGTTGAATATCTAACAAAGACAACTACCTTTCTGAAGTTTGATCTTCATTTATCTAAAAAAGAAGTTGAGTTTTTGGATGTCAAGGTGATGCTGGACAGCAAAGAAGTTATTCACACTATGCACTTTAGAAAGCCGATGTGGCGCAACCATATGTTGCACTATTCTAGTATGCATCAGAGGCATATCTTTTGGAATATTGTTGACAATCAGATCAAACGTATATCTAGGCTGTGTACTAATGATGAGGTGTTTCAACAGGAAGAAGCTAAATTGGTTCAAGATTTCAAAGAATGTCGCTACACTATTGGTCCCAACCAGAGGAAACAAGCTAATGAAGTCAAATTCTATATCCGTTGTAATCATGCGTGCTGCCCTGACGAGTTGTCCTTTTACTACCGATTTTTTCTGGTGTGTTGGATGTTCACTGGAGAAGTGTAAGAATTTATTGGAATAAGTTGATTTCCTAAAGATACTCGCTTCATAGCATTCATTTAATGTATTCTTGCTCAACTTCACATCCAAGTAAGCAATGGATTCTTCATTGAACGTATGAGTAAATCGCAAAAAATTGGTACTCCTGTTAAATAAATTTAACATGTCTATTGCATGATTTTCATCTCCTTGAAATATTATTAGAATGTCATCTATGAATCTGGCATAGAATATTATTTTGTCCTTGAAAGACATATTATTGAAAATGTAATTCTTCTCCCAATAGGACATGACTAGATTCGCAAAGCTTGATCCGCATGGGGATCCCATCGCAACTCCTTTCGTTTGTTTATAGAATTGCTTATCAAATAAGATGAAATTATAGGACAAGATTATATCCAGCAATTCTCCTACAAGAGCTATTTCATCTGATTGTGTGTATTTATTTCGTATATTTTCTAATACCCATTCAATACCTTGTTGGTGAGGAATACTAGTGTAAAGTTCCTTCACGTCTATTGAGATAAAATTATTTTCTTGCTGGTAATTTAAATTGTTAATCTTCTCCAAAAAGTTCCATGAATCCTTAATAACCCATTCATCCTTGATAACAAATTTCTTAAGGATCAAATCCACATACTTGGCACAAGCATATGTGGAAGAATTTATACCGTCCTCTATTGGTCTAAATGGTGGATCCTGAATACTTTTGTGGATTTTTGGAACTCCAAAGATTGTTGGTACTTTTGGGGCTTCTATCATTAGATAGTTAAAAAGATGTATATCAATTCTCGCTTCTATAAACAATGCATTCAGCAAGCTTTTAATGAATTGATTGGCTTTGTTATATTCATTAATTGATGATTCCTCATAGACGTCTGATGTAAGATGAACGGTTAATTTGTTATTATAATCCACCATATCCATTATAACTAGCTCTCCTCCTTTATCTGGATTCATGATTCTAACATCAGCTGAGGTTAATAAATTAAGATGGTCTCTCTCATCTTTGGATAAACTGTAAGAGTATCTTTGCTTTTTCTGATGTAATTGCCTTAAGTCTATTTCAAACATTTTTTCAAATGTGTGAAGTATGTGTAAGGGTGGATTATAACAACTAGCTACTCTCAATGGATTATTGGCTGGACCCTGATTACCCAAAAGTTGTTTGAGATTCAGTTTCCTTGCAAATAATTTAATATCACATATAGTATGAGCTATGTCCATCTTACTAGAAGGTACAAAGGTTAACCCTTTTGCTAAAATATTAGCTAATTGTGTGGTAACAATGAATGACAAAAAATTATACACTGTGAAGTCTTGCTGTGTGTTTTTAACTAGTACCAATCCATTTGGTTCTATATCGGATGTTATCTCCTGTGATTGTGATATTTCCTCCTGTTCCATTACTTTCTTTGGTTTTGTTGTGGAAAACCGTGTCCAGAATTGGATGTGGATGATTGTTGATTGTTGTTTCCATTCTTGTTGTAGTTATTATTTTGATTATTAGTGTTACGTTGCTTTATTCTATCACTTCTCCTGATGTTATCTTCCTGTACCTCATCTATATGGGCATTAGCATGCATATCTTGTTCTTGTGATTCTGCTTCAGATGTTACAACTAGATTGTAACTAACTGTCTCTTCTGTTTGTATATTACTGAGTGAATGGTACTTTGCCTGCACATGTGCCTTGGGAGGTGGAGGGTATGCCATACCAGTTTTATATTGAGCTTGATCTCTTTGCAATTTTTTGACCTTATTGGCTCTTATCTTTTGCAAATGCTGTTCGATGCTATGGAAGCATCGTTGATAGTCATACTTATATCTTAAAAAATCAACATGTTGTTTAATTTGTTTGTCTATATTTTCTATTTCACATTCCAAATCTTTCATAGTTAACGTATAGTGCTTTATCATTGTCTCCAATAAATGCATTCCGTTTTGGTTAAAAAATTTAATCAAGTCTTGATGGAATATAGAACCTGGGATGAAGCCCGTATGGTATCTCCAGGTTCTGAGTCCCTTAGGAACTATTTCTAATCTCAAACATTCATGAAAGTATTCGATTTCCAAACCTAGTTTCTTATATTTCAACATGTTCGAATCTAAGATATTCAATAACTCTGACACTGGTGCTTCTCTTTCATTTTCTTGTGCTGTTCCATTACTTGTAGTATTGCTTTCCCATAAACCCGTTGGTGCCATTAACCAGTCTTTCAAATTAATTGTTGAATTAACTGGTAGGGGCAAAGCACGTGATTGGTTATTAATGGGTGATGCATTATTCTCTATTGATTCAATAATATTATTAGTGCCATCTTCCAGTAAGATCCTGTTGTCCTTATTTATATTGGACATCTGTGTTTGTTGTGGCTGTTGTTCTGATAATATAGTTACAGCTGCTCTTTGTGCAGATTTAACTGGATTGATTCTTTGTCCTGGTGTAATATCTCTGCCTTCCGCTTGCCCCATATCATTGCATAATGAACAATTCTGTTCTACCTGTCTGTGCTGCTCCGTTGTTGACGCGACCATTCGGTCCTGTTGTTTCTTGCTTTGCTGCGCTGCCATTACTAAGTCAAGCCTCTCATTGATATGGTCAAGTTTTTGGGAGAGAAGCTGAACTAATAAACTAAGTTCATTAGCCGATCCACTCTCTCCATCTTGTGAACGATTAAAAATCCCAGGTGTATTATCCAGCGAGTTACCCGGTGTGCTATTAGCCATAGCGGAAACAAAAAGAAAAACAAACAAAAAAACTCCGTACTGTTTAAAAATACAAAACTGTTCCGCTAAGGCAAAAAGCAACTCGGCGCTTTATTAAAACTTTAAACGTTAAAATATTTCAAACGTTTTTCGTTTAAAGCAATGTTTAAACTTCTTCAGAAATTGGCAAACATCAGCATACTTTAAAGCATTTGCTTATATAAGAAGCAGTTAATGAGTGCCCGCCAAAATTCAAACCAGTAAAATAATCCTTAAAGTCACAGTTCTTACTTTGAAACATAACTTTTAAATTAAACATAAAAGCGTATTTATATAAATTATATTCTCAATTTTAATTTTTAATTGTATTCTTAATTAAAATTTCCTGGGTTAGGTATTAATTTATTTTATTATCTACGTTTATAACATTAATTATAAAATGTAAAACAAATAAAAATGAAAATGAATATCAGACGTCTTGAAAGCACATTCTTACTAAATAATACGACATCCTAACAATTCATTTAAAATAATAAGGCCTTAGATATGTGCAGCGAGTTAGGCAGAGCAATCGCTAATAATACAGATGTCATAAACAATTCATACTATTAGTTAAAAATAAAAATTTATTTTTATATTTTTTATATTTATACTTTATATTTATACTTTATACATAAACTCATCAGCTAGCTCATGAAGTAATCATTAGGATTGATTATTAACTGGTATTCAATTGAAAATTTTTCATATATATAATTATACTTATAACCAGAAACCAATCCTACTTGCCAAATAGTTAAATATTGATAATTTAAAATATCTTATATGTCAATATCTATCTAAATTAAATTGAAATGAAATGAGATAGGTATTTTATCACAAAATTGTTCACTTTATGCAACACTTTAAATATTAATATTATACATAATATTGTAATAAAAATGTTATACCCTGTTTTATTATATTGATATTAGTAATCTATGATTATATATGATTAATTATCTTTCTAAGCTTCTTAATTTTAACAAGCTCATGATTGAGCATTTTTCGTTCAGACCTGGGTAGGTGAAAGCATTGTGAAAATTCAGCTGCTCAGCTTTAGTTAGCATATAACACAGAAATGTGTTGTACACAAGGCTGAATTAGTCACAAATTCTTTACAACCATAAGCCAGGTGCAACCAGTCACAATGTAGTGAAAACAAGAGGATACCTGTATAGGTCTTAAAATATAATAAGAAACATTGCTAGTCAATAACAAGGTCTGGAAAGATAAAACTGTCACAAGCATCCACCCACACAAAGAAGAACAGACCTGCTCTGTACTACACCCACCTAATGGGTGCTTACAAGTCTCAGCACAAAGTTAGACAGATGTGATTAGTTTTGGTTCTGTAAGGTGAACCAAGATAAGTATAGGTGCAGATTTCCCCAAACCAACCAGAAAAGAACAGTTAAGGTTTCTCAGGAATAGCAAACACAGTGGTCTCCTCAAGCAAACTGTACAACTTTTTATCAATACTTTGAGATGGTACAGACTCATTCCCACAATCAATCAAGTTGCAGAGCAACACTCAACACCACAGGAACCACAATCTGTAACTGATCCCTAGTATGTATCATGGTGCAATCATCTGCTTTTTGACAACCATGCTACATAGGTTGCAAATTAACTTGAGTTTACACTACACTACACTAGTTATTGTCACTCATAATTACCACCTTTTCATTCACAAATGGACAGCAAGATTGTTTTATGCAAGGAACTGTATATCACACAAAAGAACAAGGATGTGTATGTCTACTCTAATGCAGTGTACAGAGGAAGGATGAAGCCATACAACAGTTGTGCAGTCTCCCAAAGGTCAATCAGAAACCATTACTGACACTGGTTGCAGTGACAGCTGTCCCCAAGTTAGTAGCAGGGCATGACAGCATTAAGCATCAAATGGAAGGGGGTGGGTAAACAGATGTATTATTTTTCTAAAATAACAACTCCTTTTCACATATTTTGTACTTCAGAAACACTGACCTTAAGGGCCACATTCTCCACCTTCATGATAAGGTCTTCTTGTCGTTTCCTCTTCTCTTGGGTTTCAAGCAGTTTAGATTTTAGATGATCAATTTGTTTCTGGAAGTCAAGTACTGGGATAAAAGTAGAAAGAAGAAAACATTATTTTAATGGTGGGTGGGTCCTCATAAAATTATACTTACTAAGCAAGCAAACTACAAAACGCTTATACCAGTCTTAATTGATACTAGCACTGCAGAAAATATTGGCCCCACGACACTCACAGCAGCAGTTGAAAAGTAATGGAAAAAAATGAACACGTACTTAGTGTACAACTTTTATTTAAATAGTTTCATCCTTAGACTTCTTCAGAACATATAAGTGAACAACATCAAACCAGAACATTTTTATACTCTTTCACATATGCTTAATGAGTCCAATTATCACATCAACCAATTAATCGATCTAATTTCAAACAATAAAAAATGAAGGAATGCAAAATCATTCTTGGTTTAAACACAATCTCCTGTTTCTTAAAAAATACTTTATTTATACCTTCATTCAAGCCAGGCTTTTTATCAGCTTCTAACTCAATTTGCCAATATGTTTCCCTTTGCTCTACGTAACTTTTATAATCCTCACCTCTCAAGTCTAAAGATACCTGTTCAACAATAGAAAAAAGAAATTTTATAGGTTGCACATGCTATAGAATGCTCATATAAAGTGTTGTTGTCATCAGACGTCTTTATAGAATATTGAAGTTCTCTAATTCTTTCTTGAAGTGTTCTAGCGGTCATACCTATATAAAATGCAGTGCACCCACTAAAAATACTAATATAACCCCCCTGGTTTTACATGTGAAATGACCTGGATTCCGAACAGTTCTTGGAAAAGTATGTACAGATATGAAGGGCCCTTCCAAAATGAATCTACACCACCTACAAGTACCACATTTGTAGAGTCCATAATTTTTATGGGTACTTGTAAGTACTAGGAATGTACTTACTACTTTCTATATGAAATAAATGTTTCAAACTGTGCTTATTTTGGTATACAAAATTAGGCTAGTCACCTACTATTTTGTACAACTCACTGTTAACCTCCAAGATTTTCCAATTATTTTGAATAATATTTTATCACATTGCTGTCCACTGTCATCTCTAAATTACATACCAATTTTTGATTTTATCCACTTTTTATTTTATTACTTTTAAATGGATATTTGAGAATAGGGGGTATTACTCATATCTCTTTTGCATAATGTTACTTGTCAATTCCTTCAAAAAATCCGTATAATAACCTCTGCCAATGAACATATCACTAATGAAGTTAAACTCTTGCTTTAATATACCATCCTCACTTGTCATTCTACTTGCAGGAATGAACAGTCTCTTAGGTATATTACAACTAATGAAAAAAGGATGATTACTTTTGTTGTGTAAGTAACTATTACGAAAAGTATTTTTTCTGTGTATTCTACTTTCAGACTTGTTACTAGTCATATTCCATTCTAAATGGATATCCAAAAAATTAACTTCACTCCCACTCTCACCTAATATAAATTTTAAGAAATCGGATCTAAAATTAAGGATGTCTAAAAAATGTTTAACTGTATCGTTGTTACCTTCAATAACAAAAACTAAATCAACAAACCTTTTGTAGTAACAGATATGAAATTCCACATGCATTTCTTGTAAAACCACAGTCTCCCACCACCCCATAACTGCATTAGAATTCCCTCATTTTATCTAAAAAATCCCATGAATCCTTTGTATAAGAATCAAGTTTTTGGACCAAAGGATTTAAGACAGAATCAATTACAAGAGAAATGTCTTCTGTAATACAACTGGGTGAAGAAACTATCGGCCTTGGTCCTTGGCTTTCGGTATTCCAAATAATACACAACTTTTGGTTTATACCCGTGTTGGTGGTGCTGCGGTAGTGTTGTCGCTTCACAGTAAGACGCTGTCCGGTTTCATTCTTAGCTAGAACATCTTCTACGTGGAGACATGTGTGAATGCGCGTACCTTCATTGAAGGTTGTGTGTCAGGCCTGGCAAGCCAGTACGTAAAAATCAACTGCCAATCATTAGCGGACCGCAGTTCCGCTGTGGCGACCCCTAACCGGGAAAAGCCGAAAGACACAAACAAACACAACTTTTGGTTTATCAACTACACAAAAGTTGCATGTTTCAAAATCAATGATTTCATTCATTAAATTGTCATATAAAAAAGCATGTATCTTCTTACACCCCTTATGTATATTCATTGGATTTTTTTTAGATAAAATGAAGGAATTTTTAATTGGGTTTAGGTTTGATGTAACCCAACATATTCTCCTTACAGCTGATGTTGTTTCTCTTTATACATCTATTCCCCACGAACAAGGTATTGAGAATGTTAGAGAATTTTTAAATAGATATTCAGAATTATCCAACCAACAAATTTTTATTGTGATATAATGGGATATATTGTTGGATAACAATTTGTTTATTTTCAATGGTAGATATTATAAACAAATCAAGGGGTTGCAATGGGGTCTCCTATATCCCCCATAATTTGTTAATACAGTTATGGGGTGGTGGGAGACTGCGGTTTTACAAGAACTGCATGTGAAATTTCAAATCTGTTAGTAGAAAAGGTTTGTTGATGATTTATTTTTTGTTACTGAAGAGAACAACAATACAGTTAAACATTTTGTAGACATCCTTAATTTTAGGTCAGATTTCTTAAAACTAGTATTAGGTGAGAGTGGGAGTGAATTTAATTTTTTCGATGTCCATTTAGAATGGAATATGAATAGTAACAAGTCTGAAAGTAGAATACACAGAAAAAATACTTTTGCTAACAGTTACTTGCACAACAAAAGTAATCATCCTTTTTTCATTAAGACATAATATACCTAAGGGACAGTTCATTCGTGCAAGTAGAATGACAGGTGAGGATGCTATATTAAAGCAAGAGTTTAACTTCATTAGTGATATGTTCATTAATAGAGATTATAACAGGGAATATTTGAAGGAATCGGCAAGTGACATTATGCAAAACAGATACGAGGTATACCCCCTTTTCTCAAACATTCATTTAAAAATAAAAAGTGGAGAAAATCAGAAATTGGTATGTAATTTAGATATGACAATGGACAGTAAGGTGATTAAAAATGTTATTTAAAATAATCGGAAAATCTTGGAAGGTTATAGTGAGTTGTACAAAATAGTAGGTGACAAGCCTAATTTTGTATACCAAAATAAGCACAGTTTGAAAGAAGTTATGTACTTACCATAACGTTCAATGTGAGTTGTTCATCTCGCTTTCATTCTTACAGATGGGTTTGGAGCCAATCCTCGGCTCCGAGTCGGCCTACTACAAAGCTCGAGGTCCTCAAATAGCTCGAGGCCAAGTCTGCATCCCATGATGCACCTAGAGTTGCATCAGATCTTGTTTGCTGTGTATAATAATGCCATATGTTATTCTATCACTCTATAAGAGAAAGCTATAGAAGGGTTGAGCAACCAGGAAGAATACAGCATCTCGGTCTTCGAAAAACCCTGGAGGGGTACAAGGGTGGGAGGTAAGAATGAAGGCGAGATGAACAACTCATATGGAATGTTATAGTAAGTTCATAACTTCTTTATGTGAAGTTGTTCTATCTCGCTGTTCATTCTTACAGATGGGTAGCGTCCCAAGCACCATCTATCTCGGGTGTCTCACGGGAGTAGGTTTTTGAGGACAGTAGACCCAAAGGAGGCCCTGTCAACTTTGTAATGAGTGATAAAGGTATGAGGTCATGACCAAGTGGCTGCTGCACAAATGTTATCTATAGGAAATCTAGCAGAAAAAGCAGAGGATGCAGAGACTGCTCTGGTAGAATAAGCCTTAATATTTTGTTGTAAGGGCATATTGGCAGATGAACAAGCAAACGTGATACAATCGGATAACCACTTAGAATTGTTTTTGCCACTGGCATACCTTTTCTGGAATCTGAAAAGGAAACAAAATGCTGTTCTGATTTTCTAAAGTCTTTTGTCCTATCCAAGTAGAAAATGAGCGGTCTATGAACATCAAGTTTGTGCAGCATATACTTGAAGTTGTTGGAGTGATTGGGGAAGAACATTGGCAAACCAATAATTTGGTTAAGGTTAGCTTCAGTACAAACTTTAGGCAAAAAGGAGGGATTAGTTCGAAGTGAGACTCAAAATCAAATAAGGAGGCTTAATGGACAAGGCTTGAAGCTCTGACACTGCGGGCAGAACAGATAGCTACTAAAAAGATCGTTTTGCATGACAAATATTTCAGAGCACATGAGGAAGCTGGTTCGAATGGAGGGAGAATAATGCGAGAAAGCATAAAATTTAGATTCCATGGGGTATACAGAGATTTCACGGGTGGTTTGAGATGAAAGGTCCCTTTGAGAAAGGCTTTGGATAGTTTGTGTGACATTATGTTCAATCCTTCATATCCAAGGTGAAAATCAGAGATAGCAGCAAGTTGAACCCAAACTGTTGCTGATGCAGCTCCTTTGTTGAAAATCATGGTCAAGAACTCTAGTTTAGAGGTCCATAGGGGCTAAGTAGGGATCAATGTTGTTTTGAGAGGCCCATATAGGACATTTTTTCCATTTGCTAAGGTATAGCTTCCTCACAGAGGATTTATGAGAGGATATTAGGATTTGCTGTGTCATTAGAAAGGTTATGAAACCTGGCTATGATGGGAATTGGAGCAGCCAAGCTATCAGCTTCAGGAAAAGAAGAGAAGGATGAAGTTCCCCCGACGAATGTGCCAGAAGATCTGGAACTGGGTCCAGAATACAGGGGTCCTCCAACTGATGAAGTTGAAAGAAGGGGAACCAAATCTGATGAGGCCAATGAGGGGCTATTAGAATGATAGTCCTACCCAGGGCTTTCACTTTCTGCAGTACTTTCGGTATCAACGGAATTGGTGGAAATGCATAGAGGAGACCCGGAGGCCAATCGTGTACGAGTGCATCCCTTGGGGCTTCTTCCGGAGGGGAATCAGGGCAAAGTAGCTTCTGCACTTCGTGTTCATGTGGTTGGCAAAAAGGTCGCAGCAAGGCTGGTCCCACCTGCGGAACATCCTGTCCGCTATTTCTTTCTTGAGGGACCACTCGTGAGGCAACAAAATTGCTCTGCTCAGCTTGTCTGCTAACATGTCGGATTCATGTTGGAGTTCCCTGGGATGTGCGTTGCTAACAGAAAGCGCTGGGTGGATGTAGCCCATTGCTATACTCTTAGGTCCTTGTGACAAAGGGGGTAGGACTTAGTTCCTCCTTGTTTGTTCAAGTACCAGACCACTGACATGTCTGTCTGAATCGCAATTGTACCCAGAGGAAGGGAGTCCTGGAAGTACTGCAATGCTAAAAGTACTGCTCTCCTCTCTAGGACATTGATATGCAGATGTGTCTCTTGATTGGTCCATGTGCCTTGGGCTATTCTTCCCTGAAAATGCCCCCCACTGAAAATGCCCCGCACCCTATCAGAGAAGCATCCATGGTCACTGTGGCCGCTGGTGGGGGTAGAACAAAAGTAGGTCCGACTATCCTCCCCGGAACCGACCAGAGAGTGTCGGCTTCTAGATTCCACGATCGGCACCGAGGACATCAGAGTAAACAGAGCCGAGGACACTGGCGCAGGTGTTGACTCCGAAGGCTCAATGATCATCAAGTCCGATTCCTCCGGCTCTGAAGGGCCAGTATGGCTCAGAGGAGGAAGAATAATAGATGGTAAAAGGGTTTTCAGTTCTGAAGCCATTTGGGTCGGAGCCGATAAAAATTTTGCAAAGGCTGGTGCCTGTAAAAGCTTCTGCACCACACGATCCACATCCAAATCAGAAGGGCTTATCGAAGACCGAGATGAGTGGATAGAAGGAGGTACAGACTGCAGGAGTGGAGACTTCGGCACTTCGGATAACGGTTCCAAAACCGGGGACCAGCTCCAAAAGTTAAGAGTCAGCTCCAAGGTCTGTGGAACCGACGTCAAAGATTTTTTTCATTTCTTTACCTCAGAAGTAGTAGAAGCCTTAGAAGACTGAGGATTTGCTGGACCCGTCCTGGTCGCTCACAGCTTCTGGAAAGGAAGGTTTAACTAAACCTCTGTCAATTAACGTTCTTGTTCTCTCCTGGAGAACCCTAGAAGAGAAAGAATGACAGATGGAGCAGCTTTTCCTGGAGATGCAATGCTACCAAACAATAAACACAATTTACATGACCGTCAGTGACAGACATTTTCTACCCACATTTAGGACATTTCTTAAACCCTGATTTAGGGTGTTTATCTTTATCATGGTCAGTCATACTGTAACACACAATGTCAATAGGGTGTTTAAAAAAGTACAGTTGTGTACACTTACCATAAATGTAGATGTTCGAGTGTTTTCACTATTGCAGTCATTACATTTGGGGTAATCTGCTGGCAGGTTGCCCTCAGTCAGCCTGATTAACAATGTCTTGGTCCTGCGTCGGTTGCTGTCTCTTCTTCCTTGACTTCAGGTCGTCAGGGGTATAAAACATGCAGCCAACGCCATTACATCAGTTTTTCTTGCCCCAGATGTCAGGTGCCCCCCAAATGGGGAGCCAAATATTTAAGTAATTAAAAACACAAAAATATACCTCCAAACAAAAGCAAATACACCAAAAAGGCTTTTAAGCATAGTAAAGGTAAGAAAAGGCACAATAAGAGAAAAAACAGGGAGTTGTAGGGAGGGTAACCAGGACTGCAACAGTGAATACACTCGAACATCTACATTTATTTTATTTTTATTTATTTAACATTTGTTGACCGGGAAAGTCCGACTAGGTTCCACAGATCCTGTTTTCAGTGGAGGCCCGGGGAGAAATGCTCCAGAAGCATGTCTTTAGAATGTGGGAGGAAACCGGAGTACCCAGAGGAAACCCACGCGAACGCAGGGAGAACATGCTAACTCCACACAGAAGGCACCCCAGCCGAGAATCGAACCAGAGAACCTCTTGCTGTGAGGCGACAGCATTAACCGCTGCACCACTGCGCCGCCCAATGTACACAACTGCACTATGTTCTTCATGTTTCACTATTGCAGTCATTACATTTGGGTAGAAGTATCTAAAAGTAAATATCAGAAAATCTTTATCAGTATAATAACGCGGGTGGTGGTGTTAGCGCGGTATTTGTCACACCTCACAGCAAGAGGTTCTTCTCAATCTCACTCGGCTGGAGCACTGTGTGTGCTCTGTGTCCTCCTCCTCCCGCCATTCAGGTAGGTGCGTGAATGGGTGTGCCTTCTTTGAAGGCTGGGCGCCGGGCTGGCACCGTAAAAATCCACTGCCAATCATTAGCGGACTTGAGTTCCACTGTGGCGACTCCTAACCAGGAAAAGCCAAAATACATTGGTATTAGTTTTATCAGTATAATAATATTTTTGCAAGAAAAAAAGGTTTTTACTGGCCTGAGCTAGCAAGAACCTCCGATCGATTGCAGCAGCAAACTAGATCTGGGGTAACTCTAGGTGCATCATGGGATAGAACTTGGCCTCGAGCTATCTTAAGACCTCGAGCTTTGTAGTAGGTCGACTCAGAGCCAAGGATCGGCTCCAAACTCATCTGTAAGAATGAATGGCGAGATAGAACAATTTCACATCATTTATTTCATAGAGAAAGTAGTTAAGTACATCCCTAGTACTTTAAGTACCCATAAGAATTATGGCATGTACAAATGTGGTACTTGTAGGTGGTGTAGATTCATTTTGGAAGGGTCCTTCATATCTGTACATACTTTTCCAAGAACTATTCGGGTTTCAGGTCATTTCACATGTAAAACGAGGGGGGTGGTTTATATTAGTATTTGTAGTGGGTGCACTGCATTTTATATAGGTATGACCACTAGAAGACTTCAAGAAAGAATTAGATCATCAATTTTCTATAAAAAAAAGTGTGATGACAACAACTCTTTATATAAGCATTCTATAGCATGTGCAACCTATAAAAAATATATTTTTTCTATTGCTGAACAGGTATCTTTAGATTTGAGAAGTGGAGATTATAAAAATTACTTAGAGCAAAGGGGAACCTATTGGCAAATTGAGTTAGAAGCTGATAAAAAGCCTGGTTTGAATGAAGATATAAATATAAAGTGTTTTTTAAGAAACAGGAGATTGTGTTTAAACCAAACATGATTTTACATTCCTTCATTTTTTGTTTGAAATTAGATTGATTAATTGGTTGATGTGATAATTGGATTTATTAAGTATATGAGAAAGAGTATAAAAATGTTCTGGTTTGATGTTCATTTATATGTTCTGAAGAAGTCTAAGGATGAAAGCGTTTAAATAAAAGTTGTATGCTAAGTACGTGTTAATTTTTTCCCCCATTACTTTGCAACTGCTGCTGTGAGTGTCGTGGGGCCAGTATTTTCAAGCATGCAAACTAAGTAGATTAATCAGGCAAAAGGTAACTGAACACCTAAAAATCAATTTTCTTTGACATCTTCAAATGCATACACTTTAAAACAAAGGAATATAAACTAATGACATTGCATACCAGATGGAATTCTGGGAGTTTATTCTGTGACTTGGATATGCATATCTTTGTTTTTATTTTGTTTGCTGTTTAAAGTGATTAAGAGAGAAATGATGGTATAGCTCAACTAACTGTACATGTACTTTTTCAGATAATGAAAACTATCTGCCAAGACCATCACTATGCACAGCTACTGGGTATCAGTAAAATTAAATAAAAGAAAGCATCCCAGTCCTCTTTTTCAAAACTATGAAACTTATTACAGAAAGTATTTGTGATAATCTGGTTTGCTCTTATATACTCTTATATAAATGGAAATATTCAAGTTCTAAAAAAACTTGTGCTTTTGAGGCACACTAATACTATTAATTAGACAGGCATTGAACGGGATTCTAAAACTACATAAAAGGCAATAGTACAATGCGCGTAGTTCACATAGGAATTTTTCACTGTACTACAGCTGGGTATGGAAACAATGCCATGTCCATCTTATCCACAAAATGCTATCAACCTGAACTCTGGTGCTGTCATCAGTTAATATTAGACTGCTGACCATGGTACCACTTGTAGCTTAGCCACATGATTCCAATACGAAGTTACCAAGACATGAATTAACACCAGACCTCCGATGAAATGAACTACTTCTTTCCTTAAGGTTAATTTTCAATTATCCTTTGTTTAAGTAGAGAGAAAATATTTCCCAGCTTAGTGGATCAAATAATATTCTTTCTCTGATTTTACGTCTGCTGACAAAGGAAAGAAGGGATGGTGGAGGGACTGCCTATATTTACTGGCATCAATCCAGGGTTATTCCTACCAAATGATAACAAGGAAAGTGTGGCCAAGTTAGTTCTAGCCCAGGTGAACAGTAGGTCTTACTGTGTGACATGCTGTTAAGAGTGACATCTTGAAAATTTACTATGATGTTGCCTAACTAAAGTAAACAGTACAGTAGGTACGCAGAGAATGCATTGCCATTTATTTAACTGTGTGCATACATGGCAATATATATCAGGTTGCTATTCAGACTGTACCGCCTCTTCACGTTTATATCAGGTTGGCATTCAGACTGCATTTATTGTCTATTCATATTTACTGTATATCGGGTTGGCATTCAGACTACTGCCTTTTCACATTTATATCAGGCTACTCTTCAGACTATTTACTGCCTATTCACATTTATATCAGGCAGGCATTCAGACTGTATTGCCTGTTCATATTTTTTTACCAACCAGTTGCAGTCTACTTAGAAAAACACATTGATGTAATTTACATTTGTCACCACAGGATCTAACACAGTAGAAGAAGCTGTTCATTTGACTTGAAAGAGCACCATTCTCAAGGAAATTGATAGACTAAACCAATAAATTGAAGAGTTCAAGAACCAGGCTCTTAAGACTTAAGGTAAGGCAAATAAACAGCCTCTCTACAAAATAAATAAAACTATTTCCATCAAAAGACTTGGCTAAAATGAGCATTGTATAATCTCTGGCATGTCGTATCTTTTTGCATTTTAGTTTATTAATACAATTACACGAGATAGTCACATTACTGCTTTGTGTGTTCTTTCATTCTGAACACATGAAAACATGATGTAACCACAGTTACATAACGGATATAAAAAGTAGCACAAAAGGTTAGCCCCTTAACTGAAAATGTAAAGAATGCTATCCCCAAAATACCTGTTTTTGGTTATGTTGATCTTTGTATTTAAAAGTCTCTCTCTCCAAAATGTTTCATTTACTCATGCCATTTTCGGTGCAATTTTCTATAACAGCATTAGACTAGTTTCCTATTCTCAAAGACAAAGAAGCAGATGCATCTTGAATTTTAATGAAAAATACATCTTAATATTTTTATGCCACATCACACACACAGAAAAAAAAATACTTTTATACTGAAATGCTGCCTTTTTAGGTCTGAAACACTATAATTTGGAAGAGATTTGACAGCCACCTATAAGGTTTCAGCTGAATGTTTTGTAAAGCTACTTGCTTTCAACTTATAAATGCCATTCAACTCTGAAATCTACTCCAATTTAAAATGACCATTTTTCTCAACTATGTCAAGACAATCTTAAGAAATTTTCAGACAGCAGCTCGAGGCAACTTAAAGACATCTACATTTAGGGAGAAGTGTATGTGGGACACATTTATTATGGGTCGCTATTATTTTAGTGAATGCAATGAATTGCAAATGCTGTTTAGTCAAACGTCATTACGGGAAATGGCAAAATACCGAAAGCAAGGAACAGCGATTTTTTTCCTAGGGAAAAAAAAAATCACTGAACCATTTTCAGGGCTTTGCCATTTCCTCCATTGTGGTGAGATCTCTGAATTGGTATATTTAAGTAGGGGTGGTGTGTGTGTGTGGTGGGGGGGCAAAGCCCCCCACTTTATTTTGTGTTTTGATTTTTTTTTTTTAATGGATCAGCGATTATTTTCCCTGGGAAAAAAATCGCTGATCCGTGTGTTCAACATTTTGGGTTTTTGGGGATTGTTGGTTGATTATATAGCATTTGCAATTCACTGCATTCGCATATATAATATAGACCCTTTATTACAACACAGAGCTACTGGTGCTTTTTTCCTTTTTTTTTGTGCTACGAGTATGTTTGGTGTTAATCATTTTACTTAACTACCTGTTGATTTGTCTGACATTTGACAAAATAGACTAATGAAAATACTTGAAGCAGGCACGGCTAGTATACATTAACAAAAAAAAAACTTGCTGGTTTAGCTCAGGGACTACTGAGTAAGGGTAGCAGTAGAGAAGAGCTGAGTTTCAACATCAGAAAGGAGGATGTGGTAACGTACAAGGAAATGGTGGGTACAATCAGGAATACAGAATCACAATGGAAACATGGAGAACAGACAGGTCCCAGCTGAAGTCAGTGAAGGAAAGGAGGAGAGAAGGGGCTTAGTAGAAAACTGAGGAAAGCATGCATGGAGTGGGACTCTGTGCCAAGGGCAATCTCCACCGAGCTCTGGAATGGCTAGCTTTGACTGAAATAGGACTAGAAAGGTATATCAGATCTGCTATGCTTTCAAAATAAGTTAGAAAGGGGAGGACACAAATGATCACAGACATTAACAAGGAAAGGACAACAAGAAAAGTAGTTTGTAATGTAGGCAAGGGTGAGAATGCAATACTCTGCAATATCAGAAGCTTTGTAAATAAAACAAAAGTGCTAAAGATCCTAGCACTTGAAAATATGGTGGACTAAGCAAGAATAAGTGAAATTTGTGCAACAGACAAATAGGACTGAGATATGGTCATACATGCATACTAACTGTTTAGGGATAACAGAACTAGCAGTCTATCTTAAGCAAGACAAAATATGTAAAGCAGTAGAATAAATGGCACAGGGAACAGCAGAACTTCTGGCCATCAGGTTAAAGCAAAGGAAAGGGGAATGTTATCGTCAGACCACAGCTTTATCTGCCACCAGACTTAGAGAAATGGGATGCTAAAATCAGAAAGAGCAATAGTGAAGCAGCACAGAGAATGACTTGCACAAAGGGGATCAAATCAGTAAATTATAATGCACTGGCATAATAAATTTACTATGCCAACCATTTTGTTCATGAAGGGTACATAAAAGTGAGGATCCTAGACTCTGTATTCTGCAAAACAGAACAGGCATAAGACCTGGCAGTAAGATGACCACATCCAACAATGACCAGATCACAGAGAGTGGTTCCCTATAGGAAAAGCAGATACCAAACATGTGACAATGTGAAGTACTGCCAGCTATGCCAGGGAAAGAAGGGCAGTAGATGTGCAACATATGCCAGCATAGCTAGCTGGAGTTTTGCAAAGAATTACATGTCATTTGTATATCAAACTGATTTGTACAGATGCTTGTGTTGAAAAATGTATTTGTAAAGCTGCTTGTGTTAATGTACCAACAGTGTGCCCTGCTAGACAAAAAAATATGTATATACTTGTACGTCAAATTGTATTATAACTATTGAAATTAATACTGCAACAGAAGATACTGAAAGAGAAGATGTTAATCTCAATCCCGCTAATTTTGAAAAATAAGTGTGAAATTAAATTACTTAATTCAGGCCATAAAGATTGTATCTTACAGTTCTGATTCTAACCAGAGACAAAATGTCTGGGAAAACAAGTACTAGGAAGCTTTCTGTATTGTCTTTAGCAGTGAACTAATTGCTACTCTGGAAGGGTAGAAGTTCAAAATGTTTTCTGACTTCCAGAAACTGCGACAGATCTTAGCAAAGCTCTGTGTATGTGCATTATTGACATATATGTTTGAGATTCTGGGTCAGTTGGTAGGAAAAGGGTAGTATGAAAACCAGAAGTCAGACAACCAGATGATTGTGATGTCATTCTGTAATCCAGGGCAAAAATGATGTTTTAATACTAGATGAAACTAAAGTCTCACAGCACTCTGTTTTTGGAACCTGACAAAGAAGGAAGACCACTCACCTACTTCATCTTGCCTTGCTCTAGTAAGTGACTATGGAATAGTAATTCTTTAGCTCAGTAAGGAAGATTAGTGATGTATGTTTTTTCTGCATCTGTGTGAATCTATTTGTGTTAATTTAATATTTCTTGTGAATGAAATTCTGGTGTTTACTGTAAATAGATTTTTAGTATTTTCACCTTCTTTTATTATTTATTATTAATTATATTTTAACTTTTCATTGTGGCTGGTCCTTCAGAGAATATTTTAACCTTTGAGAGTACTTGTATCTATCTGGTGACTCTGTGGCCAAGTTAAACAAGTATCAAAACTGTGTACAAGGGATGATGACTTTAAGGAACAGCAGAAGATTCTTATAAATAATTTTATGGACAGGGGATACAAGGGAAAGGATGTAAAAATGGATGAATGGAAAGCCATGGAACTATGTCAACAAAAAGGACAGCCTCACTATTCTGTGTATCGAGAGACTGAAGTACACCAGCACAGACTTAGGAAGCAGAATCATCTCAGGTGTCCCCTAATATTTAGTAATGACAATTCAGCTATTTGTCAGACTATTAGGAAGTATTGGCCTGTACTGACAGCAGATAGTAAGAGCAAAGAAGTAGTTGGGGATTGACCATATTTCTCATTTAAAAATAACAAGAACTTGAAAAGGTCACTGTGCTTGAAAGATGTTATGAGTAACAGCAATTATAAAAAAGGGCAGGTCAGTTACTTCGGCAAACTGATGGGGAGCCGAAGATGTGGCTTCTGTAAGGCTTGTTCTTGGGTAAATACTACTAGTTCTTTCAAACATCCATCAACAGGGAAGGTGTATAATTTTTTGGGTGAAGCTAACTGCAACAGTAAGAATGCATATATATTGCGACATGCGAATCATGTTCAGCCTATTATCTAGGCAAAACTAACAGGAAGTTGAAGGAGTGTATTTTTCAACATAATTCGGACATAAAGAACAAAGTGACTACTAATGCACTCTGTGGTCATATCTCTAGTAATCCAGCTCATTCCTTTAAGCTCATGGTGATTTCATGTATAAATGAAACATTACGTGGAGGTGATTTGCAAAATACAATGGAATTAAATTAAGTTAAATGGATTATGGAACCACGGGCAAATCAACCACCAGGTTTGAATGGTGTAATACCCCTAAAACCCATCCTAAAGGGGAGAGGTATAGAGAGAAAGAAACACTAAACAGCTTTATTGAAATTAGAGGCGTGTGAGAAACTGAGTTCCCAATGGGTGATACCCAAGTCTCATGAAACCATGATCTATGTTGATTGTTCCACAGTAGTATTTTAGCAATAACGCAAGATGTCAGCAGGTTTTACCGAAAGTGCTTATCCTTCTGTTTCACAAGGAGTTTTAAATTTTAATAAAGGTTGAAGTTTTAGTGGTTTCAGTTTTATACTGAATTCACTTTGGAAGCAAGTTCTTTGTTTTTTTCTGTTCGTTGTATTTATTTGGATTGAACTACCTTTAGCAGAGCAACTATTTGTGTGGAACTGTAATCTAAAGGAGAAAATTAAATCACTATGGACAAGAATAATAGGACTATTTTCAAAGCACTGGAAATAAGCCTTATCGAGAGTAGCAAGGCCAACAAAGAAAGCTAACACAGTTTACTAGACAGGAAAAGAAAGTTGTGAGAATAGAGGGCTTAACAGGGAATCAAGGAGTATGAGAAAGTTAGGAAGACAGTATCCAAAAGAGTAAGGAAAGTGATATTGAACTTAATGAAATAACTTCTTAAAGGGATCAAAATGAGATACAAATGCTGACTCAGGTATATCACACAGAAAAGAAAGCCAAGACAGAGTTCCTGTTCCAAAGATGGAAGGGAAGACAGAAAATGGCAGTCTAAATTTATTTTTTACATTATTATTCCAAAAAGGGAGGTAAATGCAAAATGCTTAGGTAGAGGAGACATGATGGACACATTAAAAAAAAATGGGTAGACACAGAGATGGCACACAGTGTTTGATACAGATTTATAACATTAGGAAAACTACATTATACAAAAGGTAAAAATAAAAAGGTGTTTTCTAGAGTACAGAGACTATGAGCCATGCTTGATTCACAAAATGAAAACTGCCCAGCTATTTAAGTTTTATGACATGCACTATAATAGTTACCATTAATGTCTGCAATTCATTTTGAATTTGCAGCTATGCACTGATGCTACTAGTTTATTTGAAAAGCTAAACTGATTCCTTTATGTGCCCTGTTTCCTTCTTATTCCCATGTTACTTCTTTTATATTCCTCTTCTATTTTTTTTTTTTAATTTGGATAATTCAAAAAGGTGTTAAAAAAAAAGAATGTTTTGAGGGATTACAAGGTTAAATGCCCAAACACATACTTCCAAGCATTCTAAAGAATCTGGCTGGGCTTTTATCATCCCCTCACAATTCTCAAAAGAGAAGAGATGACACCGGTTTGGAAAGTGGCTACAGTGGTCCCACTTCATAAGAACAAATTCATGTAATTTGTTTGTCACACCTAAGTGGTAGGCAAAACTATGGAAACAGTATCTTGTGAGAGACTGGTAGAAATCTTAAAAGGTCAATGGGCACCAGGGCGAATGCAAGAAAGGATTTATAACCTAACAATCCCAAATTCAGTCCAAACTAGTTCTACAAATTGGTAAAAAGGTAACTGGACAGAGGAAGCACACTGAATGTTATTTAGTTTTTTTATTTTTACATTGGTTAATATGGAAGGTACATTGGCCTGTGGACCCTTACCAGGCATGACTCATACCATGTAGGTAACAGTACCCATTAATACAGGACAGATGTATAAAAATATTATAGCCAAAAGATATGCACATATACAATAGGTGGTATGCAATCCTTTACAGCAGGATAACATTAGCAAGAAATAAAAAAAATAAATGAAAAGGAAATAATGATGCTTAATGGCCAAGATAAGTAAAGGTTCTGAGAAGGGCAATAAGACATAATATTTCAAGTATTTCAGTAACAAAGAAAAATATTCTGTAGCTGTAAATATGCATATATGGATCCCCTTATAAAGTTCAAAATCCATATAACAGAAACTCATTTTCATAAGACTAATATTGCAAAACCCCGAATACCCGAACAGCAAATTTTTCCCAGGGTAAGTAAACACTTGCCCAACATGCCCTTTTCTCCACTGTAGTGGGATCCTGGAGTTGGTATATATAGTTAGGAGGTGGGAGGCACAGCCCCTACCTAGGTGAGCTTTTATTACCTGCAGTGTGCGTTTTAAGTTTGGGCAAGTATTTGCTTACCCTGGGAAAAATTTGCTGTTCGGGTATTTAAGGTTTCGCAATTTTCATCCCGTGAAAATTAGTTTCGATTACATGGGATTTTGAGGTTTAGAAGTAGATCCGCATAGACATATGTGTAGTAGGCTGCTACCAAGGATGTTGGTATTACTACTTTTGTAATGATATGAGCTTAGTAAAAACATGCTTAATCTGCGTTTGTCAAAGCACTGGCATTGCTGGGACAGTGTGAAATGGCTACTCAGAGCTTTATGGAAGGTCTGTAGGAGGCCCTGATTTTTGGGTACAGTATGTCTGCAGTACAGTTTGTGGCAGTTTTCCAAGTGCCTTTTCTGCCATTGACATGGAGTACAATAATCTCACCAGCAGCATATTATCTGTGTTTCTTAAGTCAAGACTCCTAAAGTGGAGCACATTTTAAGTAGAGGGCAGTATCATTCTTTAGGTAGTATAATATATGTTATATAAATAAAGATTACACAGCTATCATTCTAAACATTGGTGTGATGAGTAGCACTGTTGTATCATAGCAAGATGTTTTCTATTTTGATTCTTGGCAGTTGTACCTCCTACGTGTAGTCTGTACATCTTCGTTTTTGCATGGGTTTTCTTTGGGTACTTCAGTTTCCTCTCACATCTCAAAGACATGTCACTGGTGGATTGGTGATTCAAACTAGTCTCTAGGTGTACATGTAATGCATGTGTGTGTGTGTGTGTGTGTGTGTGTGTGTGTGTGTGTGTGTGTGTGTGATATGGAAGAAAGGCACTGCAATCTACTTCCATTCTTCATGGGGTCACTATAGGTGTTGAATGTAATGTAAACTCGGATGGATGGAGGATTATTAAATATTTAATTAAAATATATTTTAAACTACCAATACTTAATAGTAATACAGTATACATAATTACAGGGACTTCCAAGATGGCTGCACATTGACTAACAGCTTGTTTCTAGCTCTCAGTGTGAAAACAGAAACTCAGCAGAAAAGGCCAGTAGACTTGTGTTTATGGGTAAATTTCAGTAACTGGCTAGTAAGTGCACTGACTGGATGCCAGGAATAAAGTACAGAAAACTTGGAAAAAAAAATCAGCTAGAAAAAGTGATGAATAAACACTGACTGGGGAATGTTCTGCAGCTGTTCAGCAAAAAACAATGCAACCTTCAGACATGACTTCCAGTAACCTACAGGAAGATACAAGACAACTGCATAGAATGCATAGAAACATGGCTTAAATAAACAAATCACTGATGGAGTATATCAACACAAACAACAAAAGGCTGGAAAAAATGGAAAAAGTTTTAAATAGATATTCAGATGAGATATTAAAGCTGCAAAAATCAGAGGTTGAAATAAAGAAAAGGCTGGGTGAAAATGAGACTGCTCAGGAAGAGATGTTTCAAAAAATAATAGAATTAGAGGACACAGCGCGTAGGGAAACCCTGAGACTTCTCAGCTATAACAGAGAAGCTGGAAGGAAAAGACTGCATTAATTTTATGAAAGCAAAAATAAGCAACTGGACTGGTATTCCACAGCAGGAATTGTTAGTTGAAAGGGCACATTGTGTGTTCATAGGTTGATACTAGGCTATCTGCCCTAGGGCATTTATAAGCCTAGCCAGAGTGTGTTTGGCTTTTGCCAACTTTTAGATTAGTTGACTGTGCCTCTGTATAGTAGGTCACAGAAGGTAGCCCTTTTAAGGTTAGTTTACTGTACCTCTGTCAAGCAGGGACACAGAAGAGATCCCAGGGGTAAACTTACGATCTCCCATCCACTCGTCAAGATTTCTCTTGAAGAAGGTCAGTGAGGGGCTCTGCCTAACATGGATTGGGATTTTGTTCCAGAGTGAGGGGAGTATCTGGGATATGAATCTGTCCCTCCAGCATGTCCTATTTATTTCTGTGCTGAGGTTCAAGTCCCTGGAGCATGTAGCTCTAAGGAATTTGGATTTCCTGAGGTGAAGCATGTCCATTAATTCTGGGTTCTTCATGGCTTTATACGTCAGACACAGATCGCCTCTGAGTAAGCGGTATGCAACTGAGTAGAGCTGGAGTTTCTTTAGCCGAACTGCATAGGGCATCTGTTTGAGCCCTTGATCCTCTTGGTGAGGTACTTTTGGGGTCTTTCCAGTTGCTGCAGGTGTTGGGTAAGGTACATCCCAAATGGGGCATTGTATTCAATTATGGGCCTGATGAGTGATGAGTAGAAGGGCACAATGACCTCTCGATCTAGATGTGAACCCTTTCGTGATAAGGTGGGCTATATAGAAGGTCTTTCTAACCACTTTGGCAACGTGACTGTCAAAGGAGAGATTGCTATCTACTTGGGTCCCCAAGTCCCTAATTACTTCTTCCGTACTTAATGGATTACCACAGATGTGGTAATTTGTGGGCACTTTGTTTTTCCCAAAGGGGATGACTATGCACTTTTTGGCATTTAGCTTTAGGCCATGGCTCTGGCAACCAGTTATCCGTCTCTGTGAGACCCTTTTGGAGGATGCCTGTGTCAGCCGGAGAGTTGATTATGGCACCCGGTTTGCAGTCATCTGCGAACTTGGTCAGCCATAATCCACCCATGTTAGCCTGTACCTCGGAGAAACATATACCGAACAAGAGAGGTCCCAGGACTGAGCCTTGTGGGACACCACTTGTAACTGGTTTAGAGTCTGACATGGCACCTGCAATTCTGACCATGTGGGTTCTATCCCTGAGCCAGTTTGCAACCCATCTTGTGACATAGGGGTTGATAAGCTGGTGAGCTTATTTATGATGCCTGAGTGGGGTATTGAGTCTAAGGCTTTTGAGAGGTCCAGGTAGGCTGTGTGGACTACCTTCCCTTCATCTATGGCTTTGGTAACTTGTTTCAAAGAAGTCGACCAGGTTCAAGAGGCAACAACTGCCCTTAACAAAGCCAAATTGGGTAGGATTCAGTGTCTGGAGGTTCCCAATGTCTTTGTTTATGATTTCCATGATGATGATACGCTCCATAGCTTTTGCAGACCAGGCTAGTCAGGCTTATAGGGCAATAGTTTCCGGGGTTTGTTGTGGCACCACCTTTGTGGAGTGGGACCACTGTTGCTGTATGCCATTCCTTGGTTACATATCCTGGAGTAAGGCTGAGATTGAACGGTGACTTTATATGAAGGTTTAGTTCTTCTTGGAGCTCATGTAAGACGCAGCCCGGGACACCGTCTGGTCCCATCGATGCTGTGTTTTTTTGCTTTGGACGGGGCAGCTCTCACCTGTGCATCTGTGATCTCAGGAAGGCTACACTCTGTTGGGATAGACATTTGCTCTTTTGGGGGGGGGAAGGGGGGGGAGTTTGCACTGAACCTTTCTGCCAGGATGTTGGCAATGTCTGTGGGTTCAGTGTATTTTTTGTCATTTTGCACTAGCTCAGGGCATATCTGGGAGTTGCCTCCCAGGTTTCTGACATAACTAAAGAAGGCCTTGTGATTATCTTTAGTGTCTTGTGCAATTTTTCTTTCAAAGCTGGCCTTAGATGATTTTATGAGGGATTGTAGTTTCTTGCTAGTACTGATCAGAGACGCCTTCCCATTTTGAGATTTTGCTCTATCATGCAGTAGCTTTCTCCTTCTGTTGTATAGCTTATTTATGGCCGGGATCCACCAGACAGGTCTCCTGCCTTTGGAGGAGTGAGTCTTGGTTTTATTTGGGATAGCATGCTCCATGCATTCCTGTAGGTGTCCATAGAATGCTTTTGTAAAGGATTCTGCATTTTGGGCTGTATTTTCCACTGGCCCGGGAGCTTTGAAGGATTCCACCTCGATTTTGAGAAGTGTGAAGTTTGCTTTTGAGAAGTTCTTCACCGTGGTTTCCTTGGCTGGGGTGGGGACGGAATATGGATGTCCAGTGAGATTAGTTTATGGTCTGATCTTACCAATGAGGGGCATACCTATGGTGTGGAACATAGAGACCCCATGTTGGTGATGACCAGATCCAATATGTTTTCCCCTCTTGTGGGGGTGGTGACCAGTTGTTCCATAGCATTTGAGTTTATAAATTTTAGGAACCGTTGGGCGAGGGTGTTTGGGCTTGAGTAGTTTTCCCAATCAATGTTTGGGTAGTTGAAGTCACTCAATATAATGGTGTTTGGAGAGACCTTCATATTCTCCAGTGTTCTCAGGAAAGCAGAGTGAGGTTCCTGTGTTTGGGTGGGTGATCTGTAGCAGGCTACAAACTGAAAGGCAGTTTTGCCCACTGTTAGCTGCACATGGATGGTCTCCGATGCTTCGTGCAGTGCCACTAACCTGGAGGTGTGGGTATCTTTGATAAATATGGATACTCCCCTTCCTTTTGTGGTTCGGTCCGAGTTTTGGGGCCAAAATGCATGGTATAAAGTATAACCTGTTAGTGCTGGGGTGCTCTCGGGAGCCTTGAACCAGGTTTCTGTTACTGCACAGATATCGATATTCTCCATACTGAGGAGAGTCTCAAGTGCATGCATCTTGAGGTTTAGACTTCTGGCGTTGAGCAGCATTACCCTTAGTTTTTTTCTTCTTTGTGTTGTCTATGGAGGTGGGTTTGTCTTTTGAGCCTTGCCTAAAAAAGGCACTATGGGGGAGGCAAGAGCCTTTGCCCGTATTCGAAAACCCAGGGGTGACAGGTGCAAGCCGTCCCTAGCGAAGCAACGTGGCTTGTTGAGCATGTCATCCCAGGCCGACAGACACTGGATCCCCTTTGAATGACACCAATACTTTAGCCAATTGTTAAAATTGATCATTTTGTCTTTATACTGTGGCATCATTCTTGGTGAGGGTAAGATGCTACTCAAGGTCAGGGTCATACCGGCCTGGGCTACATGATCAAAGAGCTCCTCTATGTCTCTTTTCATGTAATCCAGGGAGGTACATCTCAGGTCATTCACACCAGCATGGACAATGACGGAGTCAAATTTGTACTTGCTTTGGAGTGACCCGAATGCTTGTGTTATGTGGTGGATCCTGGCACCCGACAGGCAGCTTACAGTGACCTTCTCCTTGTTCAGCCTGGTGAGTGGGAAGTCAGTGTGTCTGACAATAGAGTCACCTATTACAAGTGTATTACGTATGTTGTTTAGCCTTAAGGGCTGTGACTGTGTGGCACACTGACTTTGTCAGCTATGTGCTACGTGGGTATTGTTTCGTGTTAGAGGTTGCTTGGATGTCTGCTTTGGAGGTCTCTGCTGCTTAGGCATATTTTTATTTAGAGCCTCCGAGTATGTTTTTGTGTGCTTAAGTGTTTGGTTTGCTGATGCAATAGGTCTATGTGAGACTGGATTTGTGGTGTGTGTGGTTACCTTCTCCTCCTGACAGGCTGTGCCAGTACTGGGTTGAGAGAGCTTAGCCTCCAGTTTGGCTATATAGTTGCATCTCTCACATATATTTGAGCTTGTTGGGAGGAGGAGAGGGTGGTCTGTATACATAAGGCAGTTGTAACATTGCCTCAAGATTCCCAGATTCACCAGCTGGACTGACTGACCTTTGGACATGCCTGAATAATATAGGGAACTACTTATTGACTGATCAGAAAGAACCAATAGGGAGCAAGTACTTAAAAGGAGTATAAGAGGATGTAGTGCTTAGGTTCATTAGTGTTTACCTATGATATTACTTACACAAGCAAGTGCAGGGCTTTAGAATGAAAATAGAGTGCTTATTTTGAGATTTAGAGCAGTTCTAAGGGAAAAAGTAAAGAGCAGACTTTGTGAAGCCGGGAATAGTTTAAACCTGTTTAAGCGGCGCTGCCCGACGCTGCTCTGTGCGCAAGACCACGCAAAAAGTGAGTTGCAGGTTTTAAGAGAGAGAGATCAAGGAGTTTGGAATTGACCCAAAATGGCCAATAAAAAGTACAGTTTTGTACCTACCATAAATGTAGATGTTCGAGTGTATATACTGCTGCAGTCATCACACTTGGGTTATCCTGCTGTCAGGCGGTCCCGCAGTCGGCGGAATCCCAAAGTCTTGGTCTGGCGTCGGTTGTCGTCGCTTCTTCCTGACGTCAGTACGACAGGGGTATAAAAGAGGCAGCCAATGCCATTTTCTTCAGTTTTTCTTGCCCCAGATGTCAGGTGCCCCCAACTAGGAAGGCAATACAAATTACTATGCAAGAATACCTTAGTAGATAAACAATAGTACTAGCTGTTAGCAAATACACCATATAGACATGCATCCAAATGACAGATGTACATGGAGTTATAACTAACACCCTGGTATGTAGAGGGGATGATGGGAGGGTAACCTGGACTGCAGCAGTATACACACTCAAACATCTACATTTATGGTAGGTACAAAACTGTACTATGTTCATCGTGTTATACTGCTGCAGTCATCACACTTGGGTTGAATCTCAAAGCTATGGATGGGTGGCTGGTACTAAACTGGGTTAGGTGAAGCTAGGGTGCCCTGCAGAACTGCAGTGGCAAAACCAGCTCTGGTTTTTGAGTATAATGGAAGGTGGCAGTGCTTGGTAAAGGTGTGCACTGAACTCCAAGTAGCTGCCTCCAGAATGTGCTTGGTTGGAACCCCCCTGAGAAAGGCTGCTGAGGTTGCTGTGGCCCTGGTAAAATGGGACCTAATATTAACAGGCACTGCTTTCCCATGGTGTGAGTAGCAAAAGCGGATACAATGTGCTATCCATTTGGAGATGGTCTATTTTGAAATAGCCTTTCATTGTGAACCTGCAGCATAGGATACAAAGAGTTGGTCAGTTTTTCCTGAAGGTCTTTGTCTTATCCAAATAGTAATGTAGCTGTCTGTGAATGTCCAAAGAGTGAAGGAGTTTTTCTCCTTTATTCTGGGGGTTTGGATAAAAGGTGGGTAAATGAATGGTCTGATTCAAAGTCATACTGGATACTACCTTTGGCATAAAGGTAGGATTAGTTCGTAAGGGGACTCTGTACTGATGGAAAATGAGGAAAGGTTCCACTGCCATGAGTGCCTGCAGCTCTGAGACCCTGCGTGCTGAGGTGATAGCCAGCAACAGAACTGTTTTCCATGACAAGTATTGTAGTTCTGCTGAGAAGGCTGGTTCGAAAGGAGGCAGTGTTAATTTTTCTAAAACGAAGTTGAGGTCCCAAGCTGGCGTTGGGGGTTTTCTGGGGGGGGTCTTATATTCTTAGCCCCTCTGAGAAACTGCCTTAGTAAAGGGTGTGAGAATATGAGAGGATCCGTGTTATACTGAGCTGAAATGGCTGAAGCATGGATCTTAATGGATGAGAAAGAAAGGCCTTTGTGTAGCATCTCAGTTAAGTATTGCAGTATTTGAGGAATGTTTGGTCTCCCAGGATTTTTGCCTTTAGCCTGGTTCCATGCACAAAATCTTTTCCATTTGTCTGAGTAAGTTTTTCTGGTGCTGGGCCTCCTGGCTTCCAAAATGACATTCAGGACGTCCTTTGAGAGAAGTGTTGATTGATAATTCAAGGTATTCTCCATGCAGCTAAATTTAAAGTCCTGAGCTGACTGTAAAGGATCTGAGAGTTTTGCTGAGTCAACAGAAGTGGGAATTGAAGTAAGATCCATGGAGGGCTGTGAGTCAAGTTTCTTAGTAATGGGTACCAGTGCTGACGTGGCCAGTCTGGAGCAATGAGGATCATTTGTGGTCTCTCTGATCTGACTTTCAGTAATACCTTGGTCAACAGAGGTAGTGGTGGGAAGGCATAGACTGTCAATGCTGTCCAACTGAAAGATAGGGCGTCCACTTTCCAGGCTAGGGAATGATAAGTCCTTGTGCAAAATTTCTGTAGTTGGTAATTGTTGGAGGAAGCAAATAGATCTATGTCTGGGTGTCCCCACCTTTGAGTTATCATTGAAAATACTTGTGGGTGTAGTCTCCACTCGTAAGGATCTGCCATATTTCTGCTTAATTCGTCTGCCAATATGTTTTCCTTTCCTGGCAGGAATTGTGCTTGCAGTTGTACTTGGTAAGTCAATGCTGTGTTCCACAAGGCCATTGCCTGTCTGCATAAAGGGTAGGAGTGTGTTCCTCCCTGCTTGTTTATGTACCACATAACTGTTGTGTTGTCTGTCCTTATTAGTAGTTGTCCTGGATGCAAGAGGTCCATGAAGGCTGTCAGTGCATTTTGCATGGCTAGCATCTCCTTTTGGTTGATGTGTAGATGCACTTGTTTTGCAGACCATTTGCCCTGTATGCACTTTCCTGCCGTGTATGCTCCCCAGGCGTAGTCAGAAGAATCTGTTGTCATAGTTTGGTTTGCTGGAGGTAAGACAAAAGGAAGACCCTTGTTTGTTTGACATGCTTGAGCCCACCATAGGAACTCTTTTTGAAGGCAGGGAATGAGAGGTATACTTGTTTCGAGGCTGTGCCTGTGTTGAGCCCATACACTTTTCAGGTACCATTGTAATTTCCTCATATGCAGCTTTGCATGTGGAACTAGTTGAATGCAGGATGCCATGAACCCCAATGCCTGCAGGATTTTCCTTGCAGTGAGCTGGGTAAAAGTTGCCATCTTTTCGAAGTATTGAGTCAGTTGTTTTTGTTTGTCTGGCGTGAGATAAGCCATCTGGGCTGTTGTATTTAAGCTGGCACCCAGGAATATTATGTCGTGTGAGGGTATTAGCTTTGACTTCTTTTTGTTTACTGTGTACCCTAGGCAACTTAGCAGCTTTGTTACAAATGCCAGATGCTGTAATAGGATGTCCTTGCTGTCCGCTTGGATCAGGCAGTCGTCCAGATATGGATAAATTTGTATTCCTCGTTGTCTGCAGTATGCAATTACTGATGCCAGGAATTTCGTAAATACTCCGGGCGCAGTAGATAAGTCAAAGGGCAATGCAGAGAATTGATAATGCGTTGTACCTGCCAAAAATCTGAGGTATCTTCTGCAATCTTGTCTGATAGGGACATGCAGGTATGCCTCTTTGAGGTCCAACGTTACCAGCCACGACTCCTTGCCCAGCATGGGAAGAAGCTGCTGTAGTGTGAGCATTTTGAATTTGGGTACCTCCAGGTATGTGTTTAGGATTGAGAGGTCTAAAATGGGTCTCCAGGCTTTGTCCTTTCTTGGTACTAGAAATAGTCTTGAGTAAAAACCTTGACCTTGCTCCTTTGTAGGTACCTTTTGAATTGCTTTCATATCCACGAGAGCTGAAATTTGCATTTGTGCCTCTGCCCATTGGTTTGGAGGCAGATTTGGCATGCCTCTCATCCGTGGTAAAGTGTGAAAATGAAATCTGTAGCCTCGGGTAATAATATCCAGAACCCATTTGTCCTTTGTTATAATGTGCCAATTTTGTGGAAATAGAGCCAGTCTTCCTCCCAAAGGTGCTGCCAGGGCAATTTTGCTTGGCAGGCGTAGAGGGAAGTCATTGTGTTCGTTTCCTGAAGGGTTGAGATCTTTCGTTTCCACCTCTTTGAGTTGTTGTATGCCATTGTCTAGGCCTGAAAGAACCTTGTGGCTGGCCTCTGCCCTTATGCCTGTACCTACCCCTTTGGGGTCTGTCTGATGTAGGAAAGGACCAGTTTTTTGATGGCCAGTTTCTGCTGAAACGAGGAGGTTGTACCTGTAAAAAATCTTTAACTGTCTCATAGATTTTGCCTTTTCTTCCACTTTCTTTAAGACTTCCTCTGCTTTGACACCAAATAACACATATTTCTGCAATGGAGCATCCGATAACTTTGCTTTGACATGTTCTGGTAAGGCTTGCTCTTTTAGCCAAGCATGTCTACGAATTACAGAAAGTACAGTTTTGTACCTACCATAAATGTAGATGTCCGATAGGCATGCATCTGCAGTCCTTACAAATGGGTTGTCCTGTCGTCAGGCAGCCCTTCGGTCGGCCGGATTCCAAAGTCTGGGTCTGGCCTCGGCTGATGTCGCACTTCACCTGACGTCATAGCTGCAGTTATTCGGGTATAAAGGTATCAGCCGACGCCATCTTCCTCAGTGTTTCTTGCCCCAGATGCCAGGTGCCCTCTAGGAAGGCTAAATTTGGATAATTGCAAATGTTTCCAAATGAGAGAGCAAATAAAAATAAACATGTATATACATATATACAAACAAATACACCATAATAGATTCCCCCAGCTAGCTAGAAGATGGGTAAATACCCTAGGAGTACCTCAGAGGGGAAGGAGGGAGGGTAATCCTGACTGCAGATGCATGCCTATCGGACATCTACATTTATGGTAGGTACAAAACTGTACTATGTCCATCAAGGATGCATCTGCAGTCCTTACAAATGGGTAGAATACCATAGCCAAACTGGGGGAGGAGGAGTAATAAGATTATGGTGTAGTTAAGATCACTTGCAAAACAGCAGTGGCAAAACCTGCTCGGGATCTGGAGTATAAGGGTAAATTATAATGCTTGGCAAATGTATGCACGGAGCTCCAAGTAGCAGCCTCTAAAATGTCTTTGGTAGCCACTCCTCGTAAAAAAGCTGTGGTAGTGGCTGTAGCCCTTGTAGAGTGAGGTCTGATGTTTTCTGGAGTCTTCTTCCCATGGTAAGAGTAACAAAATCTAATGCAATTTCCTATCCACTTAGAGATTGTCTGTTTTGAAATTGCTTTTCCTTCCATTCCTGTTGCATATGCTACCAGTAGCTGGTCAGTTTTTCTATTGCTCTTGGTCCTGTCCAGGTAGTAACGTAATTGTCTATGTACATCCAAGGTACGCAACAGTCTTTCTCCCCTGTTCTGTAGGTTGGGGAAGAATGTAGGCAGGTGGATAGCTTGGTTTAAAGATACCCTGGAGACCACCTTTGGCATAAAAGTAGGATTAGTTCTCATGGACACTATCTTGATGGAAGATCAGGAAGGGCTGTACTGCCATTAATGCCTGTAGTTCAGAAACCCTTCTTGCTGAAGTGATTGCAAGCAGGAAAGCAGTTTTCCATGATAAGTACTGTAATTCTGCTGTTGCTGCTGGCTCGAAAGGAGGGAGTGTCAACTTTTCTAGCACAAAGTTCAAGTCCCATGCTGGCAATGGTGGCTTCCTAGGTGGTTTTACATTTTTAATTCCTCTCAGAAACTGCCTGAGCAGAGGATGTGAGAAGACTGGAGGATCCAAGTTGTATTCTGCTGAAATAGCTGATGCATGAATCTTAATGGAAGAATAGGACAGGCCATTGTGGAAGAGCTCTGCCAAGTATTCCAGGATGTTAGCTATGTTTACTAGTGACACATTTTCTCCTTTTGCAGTATTCCAAATGAGATATCTTTTCCATTTTGCTGAATAATTCTTTCTTGTTGAGGGTCTGCGAGCCTCCAAGATAATGTCTTTAACACTTTGAGATAAATCTGGGTTATTTGGTATTATGCAATGTTCCAGGCAGCCAGCTGCAGTGTTTTCAGGTTTGGATGCAGGGTTTTGAAGTTGTTCTGTGTTAACAGTAAGGGAACTAGGGGCAGAGGCCATATTTGTTCCCGAGACATACTCCTCAGTAATGGGTACCAATGTTGCCTTGGCCAGTCTGGAGCTATCAGGATGATCCTTGGACGGTCTTCTTTGATCTTCAATAGCACCTTGTGCATCAAAGGAAGAGGTGGGAATGCATATGCTGTCAGGTTTTTCCAACTGAAAGATAGGGAGTCCACTTTCCAAGCAAGTGGGTGGTACGTCCTCGTGCAGAATTTTTTCAGTTGGTGATTGTGTGGGGATGCAAATAAGTCTATTTCTGGTAGTCCCCATTTCCCTGTAATGGTTTTGAAGATGTCCGGATGCAGCATCCATTCGTGGGCATCCGTGGTAGTTCTGCTTAGGATGTCTGCTAGTATATTTTCTTTTCCTGGCACAAAAATTGCTTGTAACTGAATGTTGAAGCTCAGGGCCACATTCCAGAGGTCCATTGCCATCCGGCATAGAGGGTATGAATGTGTGCCTCCCTGTTTGTTGATGTACCACATAACTGTGGTGTTGTCCGTCCTTATCAACAGTTGACCCTGTCGAAGAAATGGTCTGAATGTCTGAATTGCCAGTTTTACTGCCAGCATTTCCTTTTGATTTATGTGTAGGTGCAGCTGGTCTTGAGTCCATAAGCCTTGTATGCACTTGTCCAGCATGTGCGCCCCCCAACCGAGGTCTGAGGCGTCCGTTGTGATGGTCTGGCTTGGTTGAGTGCTGTGGAAGGGCAGTCCTTTGTTTGATTGACAGGCCTGAGCCCACCATTGGAATTCTTGCTTCAGGCATGGAATTATTGGAATTTGGGTTTCTAGGCTGTGCTTGTGCTGAGACCATAAATTCCTTAGGTACCACTGTAACTTTCTCATATGTAGTCTGGCATGTGGAATCAATATTATGCAGGATGCCATGTAACCCAGGGCTTGCAGGACTTTTCTTGCTGTTAGCTGGTTCTGCTTTGTTAATGCCATGAAGTAGAGAGGGAGTTGCTCCTGTTTTTCTACTGTCAGGAATGCCATTTGTTTTGATGTGTCCAGCTCTGCACCCAAGAAGGTTATCCTTTGGGATGGTATCAGCCTTGACTTTTTTATATTGACTGTGTATCCCAGGGCTTGCAGTAGATGAATGACCTTTTTCAAGTCTTTTGTTAATTTGTTTTTGTTGTCCGCTTGTAACAGGCAGTCGTCCAGGTAAGGGTAGATTTGAATTCCCTGAAGCCTGCAATGAGCAATTACTGATGCCAGGCATTTCGTGAACACTCTGGGCGCAGTAGATAAGCCAAAGGGCAATGCTGAGAATTGATAATGCTCTGATCCTGCAAGAAATCTGAGGTATCTTCTGCAATTTGGTCGTATGGGGACGTGCAGGTATGCCTCCTTAAGATCTAGAGTTACCAGCCAAGACTCCTTGCCCAGCATGGGAAGAAGTTGCTGTAGGGTCAGCATTTTGAATTTTGGAACAGTGAGGTATGTGTTTAAAGCGGACAGGTCGAGAATAGGTCTCCATTGGTTTTCTTTTCTTGGTACCAGGAAGAGTCTGGAGTAAAATCCTTGCCCTTGTTCCATAGATGGTACCCTTTCTACAGCTCTCATCCTTAGTAAGTGAGTTATTTGTTTTAGAGCTTCTGTCTTCTGATTTGGAGGTAGGTTTGGCATTCCTCTCTTCCTTGGTAGAGTATGGAAGTGAAACCTGTAACCTTGGTCTATTGTCTGTAAAATCCATTTGTCTCCTGTGATGTAATGCCAGTTTACTGAAAATAAGGCTAGCTTCCCGCCTAAGGGTGCTTCTAGTTGTTCCCTGGTAGGCGGTGCCAGAGCCAAGTCACTGTGATTGTCCTGTGGAAGTGGTGGTGGCTGGATCTGTGGCTGTACCTGCTGGTTGTTAGCCTGCCACTGACGCCCCTGTAGGCACCTCTGGATTGACCCCTGCCTCTTGAGCCTATTCCTGCCTCTCTGAGCTCTGGAGGTGTCTGGAAAGGACCAATTCTTGGAAGGCCAGTTCCTGCTAAACCTTGGAGGCTGGACCTGCAAGAAATCCTTGACTGTCTGGACAGATTTTGCTTTCTCCTCCACCTTCTTCAGCACCTGCTGTGCAGGGGAGCCAAACAAATTGAGCTTATCCATGGGAGCATCTAGGAGCTTTGATTTAACATGGTCTGGTAAGGACTGCTCTTTTAACCATGCATGTCTTCTGATCACTGTACCAGTCATGGCTGATCTAAAGGAAGCCTCCAGTGCATCATAGCCGCATTTTAAGGAATGATTACTGACCTGCTGAATGTTATGTACCATTTCCTGAACAGTTTTTTGTCTAATGGTTCATCCGAGGACAGTTTTTAGTTAACTGGTCTAACATAAATTCCTGATACTGAATCATGTGGAATTGACAGTTCAAGGCCCTAGCTGAAAGAGTAGCAGAAGTGTAAACTTTTTTACCCCATCTCTCTAAGGCCCTAGATTCCCTTTCAGAGGGAGGGGTTTTGGCAGAGGTAGCTGCTACAGCCTTGGGTCCCTGGGAGATGGTTTCGGGATCTGCAAAAGGAGCCTTATACAAATGATAATGTGTGTCTGGAACCCTGTAGTACCTATCGGGCTTAGCAGGGGCCGGAGGAAGAGAATCAGGAGCAGTACAAGCATCATTAAATGCATCATCCACAACAGTAAGTACTGGAGGAATGGCTAAAGGCCTATGCTGTGGCAAATGCAAAAAGGTTCTAAGCCTTTTCCTAGAGTCTGAAAAATCCTGGCCCTGCCATTGAAATTGTTCCCTCATAGCATGCAAGGTTTCTCCAAAAGAAAATTCCTCAGGCGGGGAGGCAGAAGGAATGGACTCTTCTGCATCAGAGTCTTCATAAGGAGAAAAAGGGCCCTCTGGAGGGTTTGAATTATCTGATTCATCAGAGGAGTCATCTGAAGAAACTGGCTCAGGGGGCTCTACTCTAGGCCTCTTCTCTGGAGGTGGGTGAGAGGCCCTGTCTGGGTGTGGTTGGGATCCCCGGATCAAAGAAATGAGATCCTCTGCTAGACTAAGCATTTGTGAACTAGAGCTAGGCCTGTGAGAGGGGGTCTTAGCAGGCACAGTTTTGGTAGATTTTGCTGCTTTAGCCCTGGCAAAGGCCTTAATCGACATGGATGCAGGTGGCCTAGCAGCTCCACGTGCAGGGGTAGAAATATCCAAAGGGATAGTATCAGATAAATCCTGTGAACCTGCAAGAGCGGGTGGGATTTCAGTAGCAGATTCAGCCATGCTGGATGAGGCCTCGGTAGGAGGTAAGCTTTCGGCCGAAGGAAGAACCTTGGACTCGGTTTCAGCCGAAACCGACACACTCGCGGTTGGCTTAACCGCGGTTTCGGCCGAAACCGCGGACCGCGAGTGTCGGTCCTTTTCCTTGCGCTTTTTAGATATTTGCGTAGTCGGAGTATCCGACGGCATAATGTAAGCAAAAGCGGGCGAAAACTCCTCAGCAAATTCCGACCGACGTCTAAGCGTCCGTCGGTTGAAAGAAGCACAGGCTAGACAAGCTGCTACGTCGTGGTCTGGGCCTAAACAAGGTAAGCAGTAAGAGTGGAAATCTTTATGAGGTATTTGTTTCCCACAAGTTACAGTTATTCACTTTTTCTGACATCGGCTGAGGCAAGAAAGAGTCCCCAACGGGGTACTTAGCTTTTTAGAAGTCTTCGGTAGTAGTAATCTCTGGTTCTGACCGACCGGCACTTGCGAACAGCTTCTGCTTCGGGCGCCACGCGGCAAGAAAGACTGGGGAAGATGGCATTGGCTGATACCTTTATACCCGAATGACTGCAGCTATGACGTCGGGTGAAGTGCGACATCAGCCGAGGCCAGACCCAGACTTTGGAATCCAAGGACTGCAGATGCATCCTTGAAGGACATCCTGTGACAGCTGCTCTGCATGAGGCCTCCAATGAATCAAAACCACACTAAGGTATGCTTTCCCACCTGTTCTGCTGCATGCAGCGAATCCTGCATCTCTTTGAAATCAGGCTGATCTGTCTGAGGGATCATTTTTTGCTTTAACTGTGTAATCAAGTACTGCTGGCATGTGGAATTGGCAGTTTAAGGCCCTCATGGCCAAAGTGGCAGACGTATACACTTTCTTCCCCCATCTTTCTAATGCTCTGGGATCTCTTTCAGAAGGTAGTGGATTCTTAGCAGTAGAGGCCTTAACCCCTTTGGGACCCTGGGAAATGGTTTTGGGGTCTGCAACAGGGCTTTTATATAGAAACTTATGAGAATCAGGAACTCGGTAGTGTCTGTCTGGTTTAGCTGGTGCAGGAGGTAAGGAGTCTGGGTTTAGACTAGATTCGGAGTAAACATCATCCAAAATGTCTAAAACTGGAGGAATTGCAAGGGGTCTATGCTGTAGAAGAAGAAGAAACTCACGGAGTCTTTTCTTAAAGTCAGAATAATCTTGGCCTTCCCAGTGGAAGTGTTCCCTCAAGGTATGTAAAGTTGCCCCAAAAGAGTAGTCTTCAGGGGGGGAGACAGAGGGAATGGACTCTTCAGCATCTGAGTCTTCATAAGAAGGGAAGGAATAATCCTTGTCCTCAGAGTTAGCTGAGGAAATGGATGCTTGGTCAGAGGAAGGATAATCTTCCTCCAGTCTACGCCTTTTGCCAGGAGGGGGATGGGAACCCCTGATAAGGGTAGTTAAATCCTCAGCCATCTTAAGCATCTGTTTTTTAGGCATAGGGGCCTGTGGACCCAGTTACCTAACTTTTAAGGGAGCTTTAAGTTTAGCATAAGACTTAATAGAGATAGCTGTCGGTTTGAAGACACCTTCAGAAACAGAAGGCCTGTCCAAAATCTCCGGATCACCGTCAGGGTTGGCATCCGAGGAGTGAGATGGAACCAGCTCCTGAGGCCCAGCTGATTCTGTCTGGGAGGCCGTCAGAATTTCTAAATCAGCGGTAGTCAGGGGCTGTGTAGGCGCCTCGCTGAAAACCGGAGAACCGGCAGCAGGCCTAGCTGAGGCCTCGGTATCTGGTCTTGGCCTTGGTTGCCTGTCCTTATCCTTGCGTTTTATTAATCATTGCTGATGTCAGATGTTCCGACGACATGCTATAGTTAAATTTTCTGCCAAAATAATGTCGGGCGAAATCCGCCGGACACTTGATTGTACGTTTTGTTGAACCTAGAGCAAAACCGGCAACCCGAGACGTCGTGGTCTGGACCTAGGCAAGGGAATACAATAAGAATGAAATCCTTATGAGGTATTTGCTTCCCACAAGAAATGCAATTATTAACTTTGTCTGACATCGGTCTGAGGCAAGTAAAGTTTCCCCAACAGGGTACTTAGCTTTAGAGAAGACTTCGGGCTGAAATTCGATTAGAAAATCTCAGGAGCTAGCCGACCGGCACTTGCGAACTGCTTCTGCATCGGGCACCGCGCGGCAAGAAAGACTGAAGAAAATGGCGTTGGCTGCCTCTTTTATACCTCTGTTGCACTGACGTCAGGGAAGAAGCGACGACAACAGACGCTGGACCAAGACTTTGGGATTCGGCCGACTGCAGGACCACCTGACAGCAGGATAACCCAAGTGTGATGACTGCAGCAGTATAACACGATGAACATCTACAGTTTCTAGGCAGTAACCACTCCTACAGGGACAGGCAGGCTGTCCCTGTGTGTATACTCCAAACCTGGCTATAAGAAAGCAATCTAGACCTTTAATAGTAAAGATGCAATCCTACCAGCAGAAGGAGTTGATTCTGAGAAAACTGTGGCAGAAGGACACAGCACTAAAAGTAGGAGACAGCAGAGTGTTTATGGAGAATTGTACACCAGACAGAAGAGGAATAAATTTATTCCACTATTCAGGGGATTCATTTGTATTTGGTGAATTGGTGCAACATTTTATTGGTTTTTTGTTCGTCCTTGGCTCTCCTACTGGTTACAACTATTCAGGGAATGTTGAGATGCAGCTGTGATATTCAAACAGCTGTGCCCAGCTGTGTTCACTGTATTCTTTCCTGGAGGGAGAAAATCATTTTTTGATGAAGTAAATGCAAAGGAGGAAATACAAAAGCTTGTCCAATAAAAAGTAAGCTGTAAAACAGAAGGAGATTCTGCTTCCTGCTTTTCTGGTAATAAAGACCACAGAGAGACTGTACCTATAAAACCTTTTCATATTTTTCAATGGAAAATGTTGGAGAGAAGGAAGGGAGCAGGAGAGCAGACTACAAGAAACGAGAGTATGTTGGAAATGAAGCAGAGACAAGTTTTTGGAGATGAACAGTAATAAAACCAGCAACTTAATATGGGATTACAATGCAATAATTATATTTGTGAAATGTGACAGAGGAAGAAAATCTGGAATATTGCACTTTTTTCAGAATTTGTTGCATTTGTGGGGGACTCTACAGCATCTGCCCTATTTCATGTCATTAATATTTGGAAAAGTGCTTCGGGGAGGGGAAGAGGAGGGAGAAAGTTAACTGTAAGGAAACTTTTTTTCTTAAATAATACCAATTTTGTGGCATGCGGTTTTCTTTACATACTATAAAGTAATTTTTTTCAGTTATTTTTAAGTGTAATGAGGACTGTAAACAGCTGCTTCTGTTCTTTTTTCTTTCTCCTCTCTCTCCTTACTCAATTTTAAGAAATGCAGGCACTACAATGTGTGTGTGTGTGTGTGTGTGTGTGTGTGTGTGTGTGTGTGTGTGTGTGTGTATATATATATATATATATATATATATATATATATATTTAATGTGCTTTTTCTCATTCTTGCTTGACTGGCTTAAAGACTTTAGATTGATTTAGTAATAAGTTTTAAGAGACAGAAAGTAAATGAAAAAGAACACTGAATATTAAGAGGCTTTTTTCTAACAAATACATGTATGCTCAGTAACAATTCTGCAGCTGGCCTTCATGATTCCCTAGAAACAATCTGAGATAAAGAAACTGGCTTCCTGGGAGATTTGCTGAGGAAAAAAAAAAAGAGTGAGAGCATTTAGGGGGTTTCCAAAGTAGATAATGTTCTCTGAAGGCATTTAGGGACTTCCCCAAGGCAGTTAATGTTCTTTGAAAATATTCAGGGTTTTCCCAGCTGGAAAAGCTATAAAGATAAGACAAAATCAATCATCACTTAGTAGAAGCACAGGCTGCACCATGTGTCTTAGCATGTATGACCTTTGTTTTAGCTTAACTCAAGTCTGTGAGTGTGGTTGTCAGTTTGGGACTTTTGTTCTTATTAGGCTGGCAAAACTTTAATATTTAAAGGTGTACATAGCTTTGTGTGCTAGTATTAAGGTAACAGGTTTTAGGGGGATATTAGGGGGGTGTTTTTTTTTTGTTTGAGGGCTTTCAATAAAACTAAAAGTTTTATAAGATGTGACATAGGCTCAAATGTATATGACAAGAAAACTGTATAAAAGCTCAACCTGCAAAACACTGTAAGCACGTAACACAAAAGCTAGAACTAGACATTTAACAACAAAGGTGTTATACATAAAAGCTGGGAATAATAACTTTTTAATACAAAAATGCTTTCTTTAATGTCTTTAAATGTAAATGGCCTCACACAAATACAAGTAAGTAGTGAACTATATTAGAAAAAGTAGATTGCAAATAGCTATGTTACATGATATACACTTAGAAAGACCTGAACATGTGAATTTGATAAAGAAATGCTTTCAGGATGATTATTCAGTGGGATATCTGGGACAAAGGAAAAGATGAGTACTTACATTAATTGCAAGAGTAGCTCCAATAGTGATAGAAGATAAAGATAATGGCAGATTTGTAGTACTAAGGAGCTACTTGGCAAAGGAGGAGGATTGCAATGGCATTTATTTACATTCCACCTAAAACTGCTATAATGGAGCTTAAGAATATTTTGGGAGAAATAATCAGCTTTCAGCAAGGAATATTACTTATAGGTGGAGAATGGAATTTGATTTGCAGTGAAGATGTGTCTGGGGGCCCAAAAGGGAAAATAAAACAAAGGAGGGTAGATTTTTGAACAAATGTATAAAATAATATTTGGCATGGAAGATGCAAATTCAGTAACAGGAGTTCAGGGTAAACTTGAATATTATTCCCCAAGATATAAAAAAGTACAGTTGTGTACACTTACCATAAATGTAGATGTTCAAGTGTATTCACTGTTGTAGTCATTATGTTTGGGTTATCTGCATGCAGATAGCCCTCAGTCAGCCTGATTAACAAAGTCTTGGGTCCTGCGTCGGTTGCTTCTCTTCTTCCATGACGTCAAGTCGTCAGGGGTATAAAACATGAAGCCGACGCCATTCCATCAGTTTTTATTGCCCCAGATGTCAGGTGCCCCCCTAATGGGAAGCAATTAAATATAAAAGCAAACAGATATACCTCCAACAAAAAAGCAAATACACCAAAAAGGCTTTTAAGCATAGTAAAGGAAAGTAGAGGTCTAGCCAAAAGAAGTTAGGGAGCTGGAGGGAGGGTAACCAGGACTGCAACAGTGAATACACTCGAACATCTACATTTAAGGTAAGTGTACACAACTGTACTATATTCTTCATGTTTCACTGTTGCAGTCATTACATTTGGGTAGATTCCCAAAGCTACGGTTGGGAAGAGGAATTTAGATAGCATTAGGGCTAACATATAAGGCCCTGCAAGACAGCAGTGGCAAAGCCAGCTCTGGATTTAGAGAAAATTGCAAATGATAATGCTTGGTGAAAGTATGTACAGAACTCCAGGTAGCAGCTTCTAGGATGTCCCTGGTAGGGACGCCTCTGAGAAAGGCTGTAGAGGTAGATGCAGCCCTGGTGGAGTGAGGTCTGATCCCCTGGGGGTTAGGTTTGCTATGGTGCTTATAGCAGAAATGAATGCAATGGCTTATCCATTTAGAAATGGTTTGCTTTGAAATAGCCTTCCCCTCTGACCGTTCAGCAAATGCCACCAGCAGTTGTTCAGATTTCCTTTGAGGTTTAGTCCTGTCCAAGTAGAATCTAAGTTGTCTGTGCACATCTAAGGAATGCAGTATCCATTCCCCTTTATTCTGTGAACTGGGAAAGAATGTTGGCAAATGAATGGACTGATTAAGAGCCACACTGGATATCACCTTGGGCATGAAGGATGGATTGGTTCTAAAGGACAGCCTGTCTGCATGAAAAATGATGAAAGGCTCCACTGCCATAACGGCCTGCAATTCAGATACCCTTCTAGCTGAAGTGATTGTTAAAAGGAAAGTTGTTTTCCAAGAAAGAAATTTTAAGTCTGCAGTAGCAGTTGGCTCAAAAGGAGATAGAGTGAGTTTCTCTAAGACAAAGTTAAGGTCCCAGACTGGGGTTGGAGCTCTTCTGGGTGGTCTCAAATGTTTGGCCCCTCTGAGGAATTGCTTGAGCAGTGGATGAGAGAAGAGGGACGGTTCTGTGTTATAATGAGCTGAAATGGCTGAGGCGTGGATTTTAATGGAGGAAAAAGACAGGCCCTTGTGAAGCATCTCAGTTAAGTATTGTAAAATCTGAGGTAAATTGGGCACTGCTGTGCTCCATACCTTGAGATTGGTTCTAGGCACAGAATCTTTTCCATTTTTCACCATAAGATTTTCTAGTACTAGGCCTCCTTGCCTCTAAAATGATATCCATCACAGGTTTGCTGAGGGATGGTAAAGGAGAGATTAAGAAATTCACCAGACTGCAAGGTTCAGTGTTAGAAGCTGAGTATGAAGAATCTGGTTCTCCTGCTGAGACAGCAGGGAAGGAGTCTGAGGCAGGTGCCATGGAGATAACCGTGACACACTGCGCAGGAGGGAGTACCAGTGTTGGCGCGGCCAGTCTGGAGCAATCAAAATCATGCTTGGTTTGTCCTGTTTGATTTTTAGTAGTATTTTGGAGAGCAGAGGCAGAGAGGGGAAGGCATAGACTGATAGATTTTTTCCAGCAGAAGGACAGAGCATCCACTTTCTAGGCTTGTTTGTGGGGAGTTCTTGTGCAAAATCTGTCCAATTGGTAGTTCTGGGGAGAGGCAAACAGGTCTATATCTGGGCTCCCCCATTTGCTTGTCAACACGTTGAAAATTCTTGGTTCCAGTTTCCACTCGTGTGGGTCCATGAGATTTCTGCTTAGTCCATCTGCCAGTGTACCTAATTTTCCTGGCAGGAATTGAGCCTGTAGGTGCACTTGGTAGCTCAAGGTTGTGTTCCACAATGCCATGGCTAGTCTGCAGAGGGGGTAAGTATGTGTACCCCCTGCTTGATTATGTACCACATAACAGTGGTGTTGTCCGTCTTTACCATTAGTTGTCCTGGAAGAATGTGGTCCTTGAAGGCTGTCAGAGCATTCTGTACAGCTAACATTTCTTTTTGATTGATATGCAGGTGCATTTGACTTGGGTTCCATTTGCCCTGAATGCACTTCCCTGCCAGGTGAGCCCCCCATGCACAGTCTGATGCATCTGTTGTTAGGGTTTGGTCAGCAGGGGGTGGTGTGAAAGTCCCTTGTTTTGGTGGCAGGCCTCTGCCCAACAAAGTAACTCTAGGCATAGGCAAGGTATGATAGGAATCATTGTTTCCAGGTCTTGAGAATGTTGATACCAAAGGCTTTTTAGATACCACTGTAGTTTCCTCATATGCAGTCTTGCATATGGAATTAGAAGAATGCAGGAGGCCATGAACCCCAAGGCTTGCAGTATTTGACTTGAAGATAGCAGGGTTTTTGTGGCCACTTGCTTGAAGTACTTTGTCAAATGAATTTGTTTCTCTGGCGTGAGGAAAGCCATCTGAGAAGTTGTATTCAAGCTTGCTCCCAGGAATATAATTTGTTGACAGGGTACCAGGTGTAATTTCTTTTTGTTTGTGGTGTACCCCAGACAAGTTAGAACCCTTTGTACAAAGGCCAGATGATTCAAAAGTATGTCCTGGCTTTCTGTCTGAATTAGACAATCATCCAGGTATGGGTATATTTGAATATTTCTTTGCCTGCAAAATGCAATAACTGGAGCTTGGCTCTTTGTGAATACCCTTGGTGCAGTAGATAAGGCAAAGGGCAGTGCAGAGAACTGATAGTGTGTGTAGCCTGCTTTGAAGCATAGGTATCTTCTGCAAGATTCCCTGACTGGGATGTGCAGGTATGCTTCTTTTAAATCTAGTGTCGCCAACCAGGCATCTTTGCCTAGCATAGGAAGTAATTGGTGAAGAGTCAGCATCTTGAATTTTGGAATCTCCAAAAAGGTGTTTAGAGTAGACAGGTCCAGGATAGGACGCCATGAATTGTCTTTTCTGGGTACCAGGAAAAGTCTTGAGTAGAAACCTTGTCCCTTTTCCTCTTCTGGTACCAGATGAAAAGGCCCCATGAAATTACTTGTTTTTGGGCCTCTGCCCATTGATTTGGGGGTAGGTCCGGCCACCCGCTTGGTGTTGGCAACGTGTGGAAGTGAAATCTGTATCCCTGGGACACTATATTTAAAACCCATTTGTCCTGGGTAATGAGTTCCCAATTCTTTGCATGAAGAGCAATCTTTCCCCCCAAGGGGGTAGTCGGTTGATAAGTGCTTGGAAATTTTAAAAGGAAGTCATTGAGACAGTTTGCCATAGGGGGGAGTCTTATTATTCCCAGATTTGGAAGTGGAGGCCCCCCGCTGCTTAGTTCTGCGTCTCCCCTGGGACTGAAACCTGGGGTTTTTGCTGTGTGTGGGTTTGGCTTGAGAAGACCTGGAAGGGGCTGGAAAGGACCAATTCTTAGAGGGCCAGTGCCTACTAAATCTAGGAGGCTGAACTTGTAAAAAATCTTTAACAGTTTGCATAGATAACAGTTTGCATAGATTTAGCTTTATCTTCCATCTTTTAAGAACTTCCCCAGCCTTGTTGCCAAACAGGCGGTCCTGATTTAAAGGAGCATCCAACAATTTAGCTTTAACATGATCAGGCAAGGATTGCGCCTTGAGCCAAGCATGCCTTCTGAGCACAGACCCAGTAAAAGCAGCCCTGCAAGAGGCCTCTAATGAATCAAAACCACATTGCAAAGTATGTTTTCCAACTTGTTCAGCAGAATGCATTAAATCCTGCAATTCTTTATTTTCCACACAGTCAGGAATCAACATAATTTTCAGTTTAAGCAGTCCAATAACATGTTGCTGATACTTTAACATATGAAACTGGCAGTTTAAAGTCCTAATGGACAATTTTGCAGAAGTATAAACCTTCTTACCCCATCTATCCAGCGCCCAGGAGTCTCTATCAGAAGGGGTAGGATTTTTAGCAGTAGAAGCCTTAATGCCCTTGGGCCCCTGTGAAATAGTCTCTGGATCTGCAATAGGATTTTTAAAAAGGAACTTGTGGGACTCAGGGACCCTGTAGTATTGGTCAGGTTTTCTGGGAGCAAGAGGCAGGGAATCAGGGGCCAAACTAGATTCCGAAAAGGCATCATCAACAATGTCTAGCACAGGAGGAATAGCTAAAGGCCTATGCTGAGGTAGGAGAAGGAAATCTCTAAGCCTATTTTTTGAATCAGAAAAATCCTGGCTTTCCCAGTGGAAATGCTCCCTTAGAGTATATGTAAGGTTTCCCCAAAAGAAAAATCCTCAGGAGGGGAGGCAGAGAGAATGGAGTCCTCTGCATCAGAATCTTCATAAGTAGAGAAGGGCAAATCCAGATCAGAAGAATCAGAAAAAACAGAATCCTGATCAGACGATTCATAATCAACTTCAGTCCTAGGCCTCTTAAAGGGGGAGGGGTTGGCTACCCCTGATTAGAGTTATTAGATCATCAGCCATTCTTATCATTTGTTTTTTTAGGGATAGAGACCTGAGCATGTGGCCTAGGCATTGTTTTTTTTAGGCATGGGTCGAGATTTAGGCCTAAGTAAAGAAAGAGGTGTCGGTTTAATATGCAAGTCCGTAGGCCTGAATACACCCTCAGAAAACTGCGCCTGCACAGCAGCTCCGGACCCATCCAAGGTAGAGACATCTGCGGGTTCCACAGTTGAAGCATCTCATGGCATACAGGACTCCGAATGAGTCTCAGTAGAGGCCTGCGAATCAGAAGCAGCGGGTATCAGGGGCTGCGAACACGACTCACTGAGTTCCGGTTAACTGGCGACTGGCTTAGGGGAAGCGTCGACAGTTTTGGACCTCGGCGGCCTGTCTCTGTCTTTATCTTTGCATTTTTTCAGAATCCTGGTAGTCGGATGGCTAACCGACATTTCTGGATAATTAAATTGAGAACCGAAATATTTAGAGGCGAAAATATACCGACGACGGATAGTGCACCGATTAAATAAAGCACAAAACTGACAGCAAGGTACGTCGTGGTCACGGCCTAGGCAAGGAATACAGTACGAATGAAAATCTTTATGAGGTATTTGCTTTCCACAAGTAATGCAATTAATAACTTTTACTGACATCGGTATAGAGCAAGAAGAAGTTTCCCCAACGGGGTACTTAGCTTTAGTTAAAGACTTCGGTTCTGAAACTCGAAAACAAAAATTTCAGGAGTCGGCTGACTAGCAGTTGCGAACTGCTTCTGCTTCAGGCACCGCACGGCAAGAAAGACTGATGTAATGGCATCGGTTGCATGTTTTATATCCCAGACGACCCAACATCATGGAAGAAGGGACAGCAACCGACACAGGACCAAAGACTTTGTTAATCAGGCCGACTTAGGGCTACCTGCAGGCAGATAACCCAAATGTAATGACTGCAACAGTGAAACAAGAAGAACATCTGGGCTAGGCTAGACAGAATTTACACTGAACAGGAACATGTGCATTTAATTGATGGTCTTGATACCCAGCCAATAACTATTTCAGATCATGCACCAATAATAGCTAAAATAAAAACACATGGTAATGAAATAAAAATTAGACATTGGCGCTTTCCTCCCTATCTGTTGAAAGGAGAAGAATGGGTAGTGGAGATTATTCGGGAACTGTTAGAGAAGATAGAAATTTCTTCTTAAAATATAGCCAGGGAGTGGGATAAAATTAAGGTGGAGTTTAAAAATAGGGTAGAATTAAAAAAAAGGGAGCTATGGTTAAGAAGTAAAAAATTATTTAAAGGGACTGACAAATGTTAAGAGCGTTGCAGAATAAGGGGAATCTCATAGAACAAGAAAAGTTTCAACTGTAGAATGGTAGGCAGAAAATAAGGGATTACCTTGATAATATACACAAGCTTAGAAAGATTGTTGTTAAGCAACTGTTTTTTTTGATAACACTAGAGCACAAAAACTTTTACCACAAAGACTCAGGCAACAGAAAGTAGAAAGGGCTGTCGCTAAACTTAGGGAACCTATAATAAAAAAGGTAACAAGATATCCTGTAGCAGTATTAGAAATATTTAAGAAATTCTAGGAGAGTCTCTATAAAGAAGAGAAATATGAAAATAAAAAAAAATACAAATGGAAATGTTTATGGAAGAATTAAATATGCCATGGTTAGAGGTAGATGAGACTCAATTACTAACAGTTAGGAGGCAATGAAATAAAAATTGTGATGTATAACCAATCTACAGGAAAGTCCCCTGTAATAGATGGTATTCTTGTGGAAGATTGGAAGCTGGGAGGAAACAAACTGAAAGATCTTGAAGGTTTTGTTTAACAGTATCTTAAGAGGAGGAGAAGTACCTGGAAGAAAGCACTAGTAGCTGTAATACCTAAAGAGGGTAAGGATCCATCAGATCCAGCTTCATTTCAATATTAAACCATGATTATAAAGTGTTCATGTCTATAATAGCTAACTGATGATCCAGAGGGAAGCAGAATGTAAGAAAATACCATTGTTGCTGTTGGGTCTTGGTGCAGAGAAAGCATTAGGCAGAGTAAGCTGGGACTTTTATCAGCAGGGCAATGGAAGCATTTGCAATTCCTGAAAAAATGATAATGTTAATTAGAAGGACATATGAGGGATCGAAGGTGAAAACTGACGTGGGTGGGGTTCTCTCTGATAATTTCTGCTTGAGCAGAGGAAAGAGGCAGGGGTGTCCTCTTTCCCACTTTATTATTTGCATTATACTTGGAACAACTGGCAAAGAAAATAAGGGACTCAGAAATTCAAGGATATAATTGGTATGGTAGTCAAGAAAAGCTGTCTTTATTTGCAGATGATATTTTGTACCTGACAAATCCAAAAAAAGGACACAGTTTGAAGAAGCCATCCTGTAGATGAAAGGTGGGACACTTTTGCACAGCTATCGCAATGAGGACACGGACTTTAGTATGGACAAAGAAAAACTTCCTCATTGAAAACATAATAGATGAATGGGACATGCTACAAGACGCATAGTGGATTACAGGTACACTGATGCTTTAAGAAGGGACATGACAGGCAATGGACAAAACACGGGGGTTGGGGCAGAAACACTGAGCTTGCTGCATCAAAAAGGCTGACTAGACAAATGCATTTAACTTTTTCTGTCATCACCAACATGTAATGCAATGTAAGGTGTAGAGCTAGGACAATGCATTGTAGGAGGTGCCTAGCTAAGACAGCTGTCATCCACAACTGCATTCTAATTGAAAAAGCAAATCTTAGTGCAATTACTACAAGCCACAAATAGATTAAGAAAATGGCTTCCAAGAATAGGCAGCTATACTGAAAAACTGAACAGAATTATCCATTTCATCATGCTTTGATTTTTCTGTACAATTAATGTCCCTGCTTCACTCTAAGTGGTGGTTATAGTTTTACATCAAAACTGGTGGTGGTAGTGATGGGACACGAGTGCTGGGTTGCTTAGTTTTGCATTCAAGGATTTTATCTTTTTTTGTGCAGTTTTACAGTAATACCAATGCATGGGAGCTTGCCTAATCACTGAATCCACTAACATTGGGCCCATTCTGGTAGAACTACTAAAACTAAAACTGGATGCTGTACTTCTATGCAGTATCTGGCTAAATGGCTACATTGATATTTTTTTCTGCTTGGTTGGGATTGTTTAAGTCTTTTCCAGTGTGCAGATTGTAAATCTAGGTTTGTTTTGTCTCATCTGGCACAGTACGAGTTCAAGTTTCTTGCATCTGGACTTTATGCAGGAACACACTACCTATTTACGCATGACTACCTACTCCACAGATGTTAGTACATTTTAGTCAACAGGGTGTGAGACAGTAAAGGTACCCATGTGAGAGCTACAGAAGTATTTGGATCTGCTACATAAAAACTACTTTTCTGTGTTAATGGTTAGCATTTACTCCGTATCAAATTATTTATGTTGATACTACCGATCTCAGATTTGCTGGATACTGCTGAATATCATGATTGCACAGTGATACTAGCTTTTCACTAACTTGCATACTTTGATTTCCAATTTTTTGAATGTTTCTGGCAAGAGAGTCAGTCAGTGTTTTGCAAGGAGGCCCTTGGATGTTCTGAGGACTGTCGAGGGATGGGCCTGGGAATCTGTACTGGAGGATTAAAACTCTGCTAATATGTTTACTGTAATTGTGAGTTACTCAAACTACTGCACCATGTTCATCACAGAGACCACAGAGGTCGTCTAATTCCTTTGTGCACTACCATCTCTTAAAATAGCAGTTTACATTACATTTGCATATTAGGCTTAAAAGGTTCACTTACTTACTGCTGTTGTTGAAACTCAAAAACTACAGTTGTGTGAGTAATCATGATAACAGTAGATGTTTATGTAAGAGAACAATACTACTACCTAATTCCTTAATCAAGAGAAAGAGCTGAAGGTAGACATCTCTTTTTCTGGACAGACTGACAACTTTTGTAGGTATCCCCTAAGAGATGAGCTCCTGCTCCACACCCTACACATTAATTGGACACGTGGCTTAAAAGTAGAAGCTGCCTGTGCTATTACTCGGCTCCTGTTTGGTGGAAAACGCATACAGAAATGTACTGGGATACCATGACCTCTGGCCCATAATCCCTGGTCTGCACAATCCATAAGGACTTTTTAATCCTAAAATCATGTTTCTCCCCAACTTAACACTACTGTAATATTGGCAATAGCTCTGAAAAAAGTGTTACTTGAGACTTCAAGTTTACAGGACCATCAAGAGATGGGCCTGGGAACCAGTGGGTGGGAATCTGTATGGGAGTGGTTAACACTCTGCTAAAATGTTTACTGTAATGGGAGTTATTCAAATAACTGTACTAGGTTCATCACAGGGATCACAGATATTGTCTAATTCCTTGTCCATAAGAGTACCTAAACAAAAATGTGGACACCTCAGAGGGAGGAAACTATTTCAAGCATTGCAACAAGGCAGAGGCAAATCTCGCCCTACTTTTGGGCTTTATATCCTACTTAGTTTGAAGAGAAAGTATGCACATATGTCCAAGTGCCTGCTCATAAATGTCAACAGCAAAAACATTTTTGAAAAAGGCAACTGGTTGTAACCACTGTACTGGAGTGCCCCAAGTGTCACTCCCAGGAGTTTTCTCCTGGAATCAAAATGGAAAACAATATAATATTTGCCAACCATTTAGAAAGTATCTACTTGGAGAGGAGTTTAACTGCCCTGCCTGGTGTGACATGGGGTCTATTTACTATATGTCTTTGATTCTGACAATATAATATCAGAGTTTCCTGTAAATACCCAAAACAGGTCCAATTTTTTCTACTTTCTTTACAGGGTTAAGGAAAATTTAAATGACTGGACTGCCTTGTAAGAGTCAGCTCAGAAATCACTTGCAGCAAAAAGGAGAGGTTAGTGCCAATGTTTACCCAGTCTCCATGAAAAATCATGTAAGCCTATCTACATGTAGTGGCTTGTAATTCTGACACCCTTCTGGTATAAACCATTGCTATGATAAATACTGTTTTCAAGGACAAGAGTTCTAATGCCACAGATGTACTATCAGAAGTATAACTAATAAAACCCACGGCCTAAATGCCAGCATAGCCTTATTCTCTCATGATATTCTCATTCTGACTGAAACCTGGCTCAAACCTCACATCAAAAGTGAGGAAATACTCCCAACAGGTTATAACATTCTTCGAGTAGACAGACCATCTACGAAAAGGGGCGGTGTGGCTCTAATGTTTAAACACTATCTCAACATCTAGTTTCTAAACACATCTGGCCCCCATATTGAAAATGAAGAAATCCTATATGCAAACCTCAAACTAAACACTAATAAAACAATCAACATGATAGGATGCTACTTCCCACCTGGCCAAAACATCCCACCCCTGGAAAACCTCCTGAACTGGGCTAACCATTCCCTACCCCAGGAATCCATAATGATTTTAATATCAACTGGCTGTCTTGAAGTAACAATCATCCAGCCCAGCACCTAAACCTTCATGGTTTCTCCCAACTAATATAGTTACCAACCCAACAAACATACTACTTTCGACTGGATATTAGTAAATAAAGACCCTCACTCAAACTTAGCTGTCTGTCTACCAGATAACCTCAGTGACCACACTCCAACATTCCTTCTGAGACACCACTTAAATTGTGCTAAACCCATCATCTATAGGCAAATCCGAAATAGGGTAAACCTTAACCCTCTCTCCTTTATCTCATTCCTTCAAAAATGTGATTGGCCGCCACTAAAGTACCTCAATCTGGATGAAGCCATCCACTTCTTCAATAGCACCTTCCTAAACATCCTAAACACACATGCCCCATAAGAAATGTCAGAGTTAAAACACAGCACTCCCTCTGGCTACATAAGAAGCACCAGGGCACTAATGAAAATCAGAGATAAGGCCTGGGAGCACTGGTGCTCAACAAAAACCTCCTCCTCTAGCCAGTCATTCCTAGAGATGCGTAACAAGGTCAAAAAGCAAATGAAAGAAGATAAAACCCAATATTATCAGTCTGCCCTAAACTCCCCCCATCACAACCCTAAGCAGTTCTGGTCCACAGTAAACTCCATTCTCCACCCAGGTAAAGTAGGCACCCCCCCCCCCCCCACCTACCACTCCCCCTTCCTTCAGCAGTACTGCTGACTCATTCAATAAACACTTTATTGAAACCATTCTGTCTTTGACTAAACAACACAACCCTCTACCCACCCCCCTACATCAAAACCAAATACTCTGCCCAGTGTCTTTTCTTTTTCATCAGTACCTACCTCCTATATAAAAAAAAAACCTCTATTGAAACGTAAGCCTACAAAACTTGCAGCTGACAATCTCCCCTCTGAATTCTTAAAAATAGCAGCAGAAGCCCTAGATTATCCAGCCTCTATCTTAATTAATTTGGTCCTTATCAGAAAGCTATGTCCCCACACTGTGGAAAATAGCCCACATCATTCCCCGCCACAAAGGTGGCTCCTCCACCGAAGTTTCCAATTACCGCCCCATAGCCATCATATCTCTACTTTCCAAGATACTTGAGAAATGTATCCATTCTCACATCTTATATAACCTCTTAGCTAATAACCTCTTGTCCAGCACCTAGCATGGCTTCAGGCCGTACCACAACACTACTACCGCCTTGCTCTCTTTCACTAACGCTATTCATCATAAAAATAATGGCCTGTTCTCCTCTGCTTTATTTCTGGATCTATCCAAGGCTTTTGACATGGTCTCACACAAACTACTAATCTCTGTTCTCACTAACCTATCCTTTGCCCAATCAGCTATGGATTGGTTTCACAGCTATCTAACTGGCCATTAATAATCAGTTGTCTGGTATAATGACCTATCACCTCGACTTCCTGTAACAGTCTGTGTCCCACAAGGCTCCATCCTTGATCCCCTGCTATTCTCACTTTTCATCAATGATCTATTCACAGCCACAAAGCATGCTTCTCTTATACAGTATGCAGATAACTCCACCCTCATCTGCTCAGCTCCAACTATACCTGAACTTCACAAGATCACACAGGAAGCCTTTTCATCTGTAGAAAACTGGCTACCTAACGCAGTTATTACTCAACCCGAGCAAGACTAAACTCATTTTCCAACCCAGTAAATCTAACCCAGTTATACCACATTTTAATATTCTAGCCAAAGACAATACAGTCATCTCCCCAACAGAACACACCAAACTACTTGGTGTTGAGATTGATAATCTCAGATTTGACACTCACATTTCTTTTACCATAAAAAAGGTTCACAAAACAATAGGTGCATTGCACAGAAACAAACAATTCCTCACCAAGACAGCCAGAACTTCTGCTGCCAATTCCCAACTACTCTCCACTTTACTCTACGCCTCTCCTATACTTACCTACCTTAGACAAACAAGCTCAGGCTTGCTACAACAAAATTACTAAGTTTGGCACTGGTGCATCTTATCGCAACCACCACTGTATCTCACTTAGAGAAAGTACAGTTGTGTACACTTACCATAAATGTAGACGTTCAAGTGTATTCACTGTTACAGTCATCACACACGGGTTATGTGCCTGCAGGTAGCCCTCAGTCGGCCTGAATACCAGAGGCTTGGGATTTCTGAGTCAGATGCTGTCGCTTCTTCAATGATGTCAGGTCGTCAGGGGTATAAAACATGTAGCAGACACCATTACATCAGTTTTTTCTTCCCCCAGATGTCAGGAGCCCGCAAAACAGGAAACAATTACATGGTGTGGAACACCCCCAGTAAAAGGTAAATACCATTGTTATAAGATAAGGCCCAAAAAAAAAAAGGATAGGTAGAAAGTATAGAGAAGTCAGGGGGCTGGAGGGAGAGTAACCAGCACTGCAACAGTGAATACACTCTAACATCTACATTATGGTAAGTGTACACAACTGTACTAAGTTCTTCGTGTTTCACTGTTGTAGTCATCACACTTGGGTTGATTCCCAAAGCTGTGAAGACTGTTAAGAAGCATTAGGGCTGACTAGCAGGCCTTGTAAGACTGCTGTGGCAAATCCAGCTCTGGATTTAGAAAAGATAAGCAAGAGGTAATGCTTGGTGAAGGTGTATACAGAACTCCAGGTTTCAGCTTCCAGGATGTCCCTGGTAGGGACTCCCCTGAGAAAGGCTGTACAGGTTGAGGTAGCCCTAGTGGAATGAGTTCTGATCCCCTATGGGGTAGGTTTTCCGTGGTTTTTGTAGAAGAAATGGATGCAGTGTGCTATCCATTTAGAAATGGTTTGCTTTGAAATGGCCTTGCCCTCTGCCCCTGTAGAAAGCTGACTAGCAGCTGATCAGATTTTCTGAAAGGTTTAGTCTGTCCAGGTAGAACCTTAGCTGCCTGTGCATGACCAGGGAGTGCAGGATCATTTCCCCTTTATTCTGAGGATTAGGGGAAAATGTTGGCAAATGAATGGATTGGTTTAAAGCCACACTAGCTACCACCTTGGGCATAAATGATGGGTTAGTCCTGAGGGAAACCCTGTCCCCATGGAAGATAATGAAGGGTTCCATGGCCATAAGGGCCTGCAATTCAGACACTCTTCTTGATGAAGTGATGGCTACAAGTTAGGCTATTTTCCAAGAGAGGAATTTTAACTCTGCTGTAGCTGCAGGTTCAAAGGGAGGAAATGTGAGCTTCTCCAGTACAAAGTTAAGGTCCCAGGCTGGAGTGGGAGCTCTCCTGGGGGGGGGGGGGTCTTAACATTTTGGCTCTTCTAAGGAACTGTTTGACCAGAGAGTGAGAGAAGACAGGTGCTCAGTATTGCAATGAGCTGACATGGCAGAGGCATGAATCTTAATTGAAGAGAAGGATAGGCCTTTCTGGAGCAGTTCTGTTAGGTAATTTAGTATTTGAGGTAAGTTGGGCACGGTTGTGTCCATTCCCTGAGATTGTCTCCAAGAACAGTATCTTTTCCACTTTTCTGAATAGGATTTCCTAGTACTAGGCCTCCTTGCCTCAAGGATGACATCCAGCACCTGTTTACTGAGGGTTGCTGGTGATGTGTTTAGGGGATAAGCCAGGCTGCTAGGTTCAGGGTTTGCAGCTGAGGATGCAAAATCTGCCCCTCCTGCTGGGGCAGCAGGGAAGGGGTCTGAGGCAGGTGCCATGGTGGCACTACTGTCAGGACTGCGCAAAAGTGGGTACCAGTGCTGGCGTGGCCAGTCTGGTGCACTCAGGATTGTCCTTGGCTTGCCCTGTCTGATCTTTAGTAGATCCTTCGAGAGGAGAGGTAGAGGGGGAAAAGCACAGACAGAGGTTTTCCCATGTAAAGGACAGGGCATCCACTTTCCATGCTTGGCTGTGGGGATTTCTGGTGCAATATTTGCTCAATTGATAGTTCTGCAGGGAAGCAAAGAGGTCTACCTCTGGTGGCCCCTACCTGTGGATCAGAAGCTTGAATGATTTGGGTTCCAGTTTCCACTCGTGTGTGTCCATTAGACTTCTGCTTAAGTTGTCTGCCAGTGAATTTAGTTTGCCTGGCAGGAATTGAACTTGCAGGTGCACTTGAATGCTCAAGGCTGTGTTCAACAGAGCCATGGCTAACCTGCAGAATAGGTAGGAATGGGTTCCCACCCTACTTGTTTATGTACCACATAACTATGGTGTTGTCTGTCTTTATCAATGGTTGCCCTAGAAGAATAAGGTATTTGAAGGCCGTCAGTGCATTCTGTACAGTTAACATTTCTTTTTGATTGATATGCAGGTGCATTTGTTTTGGGCTCCATTTGCCTTGAATGCATTTTCCTGTCATGTGAGCCCCCCATGCATAGCCTGATGAGTCTGTTGTTAGGGTTTGTGCGGCAGGGAGTTGAGTAAAAGGAAGTCTCTTGTTGTAGTAGCAGGCCTCTGCCCACCAAAGGAACTCTGTCCTTATGCAAGGAATGACAGGAAAGTACAGTTGTGTACACTTACCTTAAATGTAGATGTTAGAGTGTATTCACTGTTGCAGTCATTACATTTGGGGTAATCTGCTGGCAGGTTGCCCTCAGTCGGCCTGAATTCCAAAGTCTTGGGTCCTGCGTCGGTTGCTATCTTCTCTTCCATGACGTCAGGTCGTCAGGGGTATAAAACATGCATCTGATGCCATTTTCTTTAGTTTTTCTTGCCCCCAATGACAGGTGCCCCCAAAAAGGTAGCAAAATTACACACACACACACACACACACACACATATATATATATATATACATATATGTACATGCATCAATACAGATTTTACCTATATCTGCAAACAAATACACCACATAGGTGGTAGAAGATAGAGAAGGAAATATAAACTTTAGAATGACAGGGGGATGGCGGAAGGGTAACCTGGACTGCAACAGTGAATACACTCGAACATCTACATTTATGGTAAGTGTACACGATTGTACTATGTTCTTCGTGTTTCACTCTTGCAGTCATTACATTTGGGTAGAATCCCAAAGCTATGGTTGGGAGACTGGAGCTAAACAGCATTAGGTGCGGCTATAAGGCCCTGCAGCACTGCAGTGGCAAAGCCTGCCCTGGACTTCGAGTAAAGAGGCAAATTGTAATGCTTTGTAAAAGCAGCCTCTAGAATGTCTTTGGTTGGTACTCCCCTGCGAAAGGCTGCTGAAGTAGCTGCAGCTCTGGTGAAATGAGACCTAATGCCCTTGGGCACAGATTTACCATGGTGTAAGTAGCAGAAACGGATGCAGTGGCTTATCCACTTTGAAATTGTCTGCTTTGAAATAGCCTTTCCATCTGATCCCGCAGCATATGACACTAGCAATTGCTCAGTTTTTCTAGAGCTTTAGTCCTGCTCAAGCAGAATCTTAGCTGTCTGTACATCCAAGGAATGAATAATCCAAAAGCAAAAAAAAAACGCTAATAGTTTTGGATTCCTCGGAAGAAACACGTACCAGCTAGCTATGATACCACAGGTTTTAAAACATAATTGTTGTTACAGATTTAGCTCTTTCATCCACTATAATGTGGACTTCATCAGAATGTTCTTAATTAATTAATTAATTAATTAATTAATTAATTAATTAATTAATTAATTAATTAATTAACCCTTTAAATACAATTTTAGGCACCAAAAAAACACATTCCTTCATTTAAAGTTGTATCCATATTAAAAACAAAAAGTCATGCATTGAATCGTAAGAATGCATCAACATATACAATACAATGCACTATAATCTAATTTGCTACAATAGTTGTACTACATCAATTCTAAAAAATATATGTAAATACATAATATTAACTTGACCATATGAATTATACTAAAATACACTAATTATAATAACAAAACAAAAACTACTATAATACTAATAGTAAATATATACATTACTACAATCTTTGCTTATTTAAAATCCATCTCATTAGTATCTATCTTTTTTAGTTTTTTAATAAATATTAGTGGGAGATACCTATGTTGGTAAGTTAGGTATGCTGTTCAAAAGCACTGAAATACTACTATATGTTATGTAAAATGGAATACACAATTCATAGATGTTTTTGTGTATATATATATATATATATATATATATATATATATCCATATCAGTAATATAATATAATACTATACAAATATGCCATCTATGTGTGTATAATATATAATATGTAATAATATGTTCAAATCCTATAAATACATAGTATGACAATGCAATCACTAAGTAAACCTCTGTAGCATAGGTTTAATAGTAATGTAATCATTTAAACCAGGTTGAGTTGAGGCATCTGTCAAAATCTGCCATCTAACTTCCTTCATATCTAATATGGCTTTGAAATTGCCCCCTCTTTGTCCCTCCTTTAGTTGTTCTAATATGGCAAACTTGAAATAATGACTTTCTCTGTTTTTGACTATATGTCTAGATAATGCATTAGTGCTATCTTTTTTCCTTATAGCATATGCTGTTGTTGTTGTGTCTTTCGGCTTTTCCCGGTTACGGGTCGCCACAGCGGAACTCCGGTCCGCTAATGATTGGCAGTAGATTTTTATGTGTTAAGTTGCAAGCCCTGACACACAACCTTCAACGAAGGTACGCCCATTCACGCATGTCTCCACACAGAAGACGCTTTCGCTGAGAATCGAACAGGACGTCTTACTGTGAGGTGACAACGCTACCGCAGCACCACCACCGCAGTGTATGATCATAAATTCTCTTCTTGAATATTCTTTCTGTTTTCCCTATGTAAAAACTTGGACAGGTCATACATTTAGCCAAGTATATTATATTCCTAGTATTACAATTACGATATTGGAAAATTAACTTGGTCTTGTTAATATTTTCCAGAGTAATATGCTCTCTTTCTAATATGGCCTGACACTGTCCACAGTTTCCACAACGTCTTGCACCCCCTTCTCTGTTGTTTAATATCCCTAATCATGTTACTTCTTTCAAAAATAATTTTTACATTCTTTCCCATTTTATAAACAAATAGAGGGGTTGTTCCTATTATATTTTTAATTTCATTGTCAACTGTAAGTATGTTCCAATGTTTGTTTAAAATATCCTTTAATTGCTTTACTTGAGGTGTATATTCCAATATACATGCCCTCTTGTATCTTTCTGCTGTATTGTAAACTACAATAGGAATTGTTGCCTGTCCATTTCCTAGGACTGGAGAATATTTCTTCCCCCATTCACTTATTACATATTTTCTTGTATCTTCTAACATTCCTTTAGGGTGCCCCCTGGAACTAAATAATATTTTAATGTAATCAATTTCATCAACCATTTCTCCATATGCATATGTCATCCTTGCTGCTCTTATGCACTGTTCTTTAAATATATTCTTCTTCATTTTTGGGGATGATTACTAGAAAATTCTAAAGAGTTGTTAGAAAAGGTGTTTTTTTCTATGAATACGAGATTTAAATCCTTTAACTGTACTGGATTATAAATGTATCTAGATATGCAATACCCTCAGTATTATAAGTGTAGGTGAACTTTAAAATAGTCACTCGTGTCATTTATATAGTCAATAAAATTACCTATTGTGTGTTCCGGACCTTCCCATATTATAGAGATATCGTCCAAAAATCTTGAATAGTATCTTATATATTTGTAATATTCACTTTTAAAGATGTTTTTAGTTTCCCAATCTAGCATAACTAGATTGGCAAATACGGGGGCACATGCTGCCCCCATAGCCACTCCTCTGGTTTGCTTGTATAGCTCACCTTCAAAATAAATGTAGTTGTACTCTAATACTATTGACATAAGTTCCATTATTAGGTTTATCTGGTCCCACTCTAAACTAGAATTTTGCCTAATGCTATTACAAAAGCTTTCTAGTCCCTGTTGTTTGGGAATACATGAAAACAAATCTATCAAATCTACTGTGATAAATGTTATTCCCTCTTTCCAAATATCTGAAGTTAGATTACCTAGAAATGCCCACGAATCCTTGATTAGATGTGGGATTTTGTTGTACATATGTTTAAGCCATCTGTCGATAGCTGTTCCTAATGGAAATGTTTTTGTGCGGCTACCTGAAACTATAGGACGAAAGGGTGGATCCACTACACTTTTATGTACTTTCGGTATGTCTACTATTGTGGCTAATGTTGGGTACTCAACCTTTAAGTACTTGTAAGTGTCATTTGTTATATGTCCATCTAATAAGAACTCTTCCAAATAGATGTCTATTTGTTTATATCCAATATTAATCTCATTTTTTGACACTGATGCATAGTTTCCTGACTCGTGAAGAATTTTGTACATTTTATTTGTATACTCATATGAGTCATAGAAAGCTATCCCCCCACCTTTATCTGGCTTCATCACTCTAATATTTCCATCATTTTTAAGTCGTTGTAGTAGTTGTGTTTCTTCTTTAGATAAATTACTGAACAATTTCTTATTTTTTACACTATTCTGTAAGCTGTATACCTCTTTAGTTACCATTTTTTCATATACAGCTACATTAGGATGTGTGGGTGGTATGTAAACACTTTTTTTTCTTTAAACCATCTTTATAATTTATTAATGGTTTATTCTGAAACTGTATAGCTAAATTGATTTTTCTAAGAAATAATTTTATTTCAGTCAATAAACTACATTAAATTTAGTTACAGGTATATATTTCATACCTTTAGAGAACAATATGAAATGCTCTTCTTCGACTTCATAGCTAGCATAATTATATATATAAAAATTGTCCCTACTATTTATTATACCATCAGCTTCTCTTTCTTCCAAAACTAAACTTCTAAATGGGTCTGTATCTATGTCCGCTTCATCGCTTATAACTATCTCATGTTCATTCCCCAATCGTGGTTGTTGAAATGTCTCTGTCCCCATCCCTATCTGTTCTTTCTCCACTTCCAATTCTTTTTCCAATTCTCCTGTTGTGCTTGTTTCCAACCTACTTGAAAATTTAAATTCCCTTCAGTATGTCGTCTCGCTTGGCCAAACTGATGGGGTTGGTCCATATCACTTTCTCTGTAGTTCTCAGTATACTTCTCTGTATTGTATTTCCAGGGGTATACTCTATTACATTTGTATTCTACAATGTCTCTGTTAATCTTTTTATGTTTTCTTTCTACTAAACCTTGTGCTTTCTTGTCCGCTACTATACAGTTTCTCCCACTGTTCAAATAACAAATCATTAAGTATAGCATTATTTAGTTTCTCAACTTGCTCATTCAGTTTACACAATTTCTCATCATTTTTCTTTATCAAAAGTCTCATATAATCATATCTAAATCTATCAAACAAAACATTAAATTCCTCACATACATGATCATTTAAGGATAAGCCCATAGGCAATTTAAAAAAACGAAGTCCCTTAGGGACTATGTTGAGTGTAAGACATTTGTTTAAGTAAGCATTGTCAATTTTAACTGCCTTTATCGCATTTAAAGTTTTCCCAAAGGCGTACATAAGCTCCTTTAATGAGCCTGGAAACTGATCCTTGAAATTTAATTCACTTCCTATAGCCTGGCTCGTATTATTAAAGCAAATGTCTAGATACTTAGATAGATACTAATGAGATGGATTTTAAATAAGCAAAGATTGTAGTAATGTATATTTTACTATTAGCATTATAGTAGTTTTTGTTTTGTTATTATAATTAGTATATTTTAGTATAATTCATATGGTCAAGTTAATATGTATTTACATATATTTTTTTAGAATTGATGTAGTACAACTATTGTAGCAAATTAGATTATAGTGCATTGTACTGTATATGTTGATGTATTCTTACGATTCAATGCATGACTTTTTGTTTTTAATATGGATACAACTTTAAAAGAAGGAATATGTTTTTTTGGTGCCTAAAATTGTATTTAAAGGGTCAATTAATTAATTAAGAACATTCTGATCAAGTCCACATTATAGTGGATAAAAGCGCTAAATCTGTAACAACAATTCTGTTTTAAAACCTGTTATTAAACCTGTGGTATCATAGCAAGCTGGTACGTGTTTCTTCCGAGGAATCTAACACTATTAGCGTTTTTTGTTTTGCTTTTGGATTATTCAGTTGTTGACATGCTTCGGTGAACTTATTCTGTATGTCCAAGGAATGCAGAATTCTCTCCCTTTTGTTCTCCGGGTTTGGATAAAAAGTTAGCAGATGAATTGTTTGGTTAAGAGCCACACTGGAAACCACCTTAGGCATAAAAGTAGGATTTGCCCTTAGAGACACCCTGTCTGGGTAAAATATGCTAAAAGGCTCTACAGCCATGAGGGCCTGTAGCTCTGAGACTCTTCTTGCAGAAGTAACTGCTAGTAGCAGAGCTGTCTTCCATGATAAGAACTTTATATCAGCGGTAGCAGCTGGTTCAAATGGAGGCAGGGTGAGCTTTTCCAACAAATAATTGAGGTCCCATGCAGATAATGGTGATCTTCTAGGAGGCCTTAAATTTTTGGCTCCTCTAAGATACTGCTTTAGTAAAGGATGAGAAAAGATTGGTGGCTCTGTATTGTAATGAGCCGAAAAGGCAGAGGCATGGATTTTGACTGATGAGAAAGATAGGCCTTTGTCAAGCATCTCAGTTAAGTATTGTAATATCTGAGGAATATGTGGTTCTACTGCATCAGTTCCTTGTGCTTGATTCCAAGCACAGAATCTCTTCCATTTGTCAGCATAGGATTTTCTAGTACTAGGCCTTCTGGCTTCCAAAATGACATCCATCACAGCTTTACTGAGAGGTGTCGTTTGTATGCTTACAGGATTAGCCATGCTGCCAGGTTCAGAGTCTGTAGTTGATTGTGCAGGATCTGATTGTTTTGATGGGACAGTAGTTGTGGTTTTTGAGGCAAGATCCAAGCTGGGTATTGATACAATTTCCTTATGATTGGGTACCAGTATTGGTGGGGCCAGTCCGGGGCAATTAATATCATCTTTGGCTTCTCTTGTCTGACTTTCAGGAGGACCTTGGGTAGAAGAGGCAGAGGAGGAAAGGTCTAAACTGATAGGTTTTTCCAACTGAAGGATAGGGCGTCCACTTTCCATGCTTGTCTGTGATAAGTCCTTGTGCAGAATCTTTTCAGTTGATAATTTTGAGGAGAGGCAAATATATCTATGTCTGGTCTCCCCCATTTCTCTGTTATCATGCTGAAGACTTTGGGATTTAGTTTCCACTCGTGAGGATCCATAAGGTTTCTGCTTAAATAGTCTGCCAGAGTGTTTTGTATTCCTGGCAGGAATTGAGCTTGAAGATGTATTTGGTAGGTCAAAGCTGTGTCCCACAGTACCATGGCTAATCTGCAAAGGGAGTATGATTGTGTGCCCCATTGCTTGTTTATATACCACATGACTGTGTTGTTGTCAGTCTTTATCAGTAGTTGTCCTGGATGAAGTAAGTCCTTGAAGGCTGTTAGGGCATTTTGAACAGCTAGCATCTCTTTCTGGTTGATATGCAGATGTATTGGTTTTGGTGCCCATATGCCCTGAATGCATCTTCCTGCCCTGCCATGTGGGCCCCCCCAGGCAAAATCGGATGCGTCTGTTGTTAAGGTTTGGCTGGCAGGAGGTAGAGTGAAGGGCCATCCCATGTTTTGGTGAAAGGCCTTTGCCCACCATAGAAACTCCTGTTGCAGGCAGGGAATGAGAGGAATCATTGTTTCCAGACTGTGTGAATGTTGACTCCATAAACTCTTTAGGTACCATTAAAGTTTCCTCATATGCAGTCTTGCATATGGAATTAGTAGGATGCAGGATGCCATGAAGCCCAGAGCCTGTTTGTCTTGCAGAAGACTGGGTTTTTGTTGCCATCAGTTTGAAGTAAGTAGTCAGTTGCCTTTGTTTGTCCAGCATGAGGTAAGCCATCTGGGCAGTTGTATTCAAGCTTGCACCCAGGAATGTTATCTTTTGAGGGGGTACCAGTTGTGATTTCTTTTCGTTTATTGTGTACCCTAGGCATGTTAGAAGCCTTCTCACAAATGCCAGGTGTCGTAGAAGAGTGTCCTTGTTCTCTGCTTGAATGAGGCAGTAGTCCAAGTAAGGATATATTTGAATACTTCTTCATCTGCAAAATGCAATTACTGGTGCCAGGCACTTTGTAAAGACCCTGGGCGCAGTAGATAAGCCAAAGGGCAGTGCAGAGAATTGGTAATGCATTAAGCCAGCCTTGAATCTGAGGTATCTTCTGCATGCCTGTCATATTGGAACATGCAGGTATGCCTCTTTTAGGTCTAAAGTCGCCAGCCAAGCATTTTTGCCCAGCATGGGCAGACGTTGCTGCAAAGTGAGCATTTTGAATTTTGGAATGTCCAGGTATGTGTTCAAAATCGATAAATCCAGTATTGGCAGCCAGGCCTTGTCCTTTCTGGGTACCAAGAACAGTCTTGAGTAGAACCTTGCCCCTTTTCCTGTTCTGGTACTGTCTGAATGGCCCCCATATCCATGAGGGACGTAACCTGTTTCTGTGCCTCTGCCCATTGATTTTTTGGCAGATCTGGCCAACCATCTGTCGTTGGCAGAGCGTGGAAATGGAATCTGTATCTCTGTGACACTATGTTTAGTACCCATTTGTCCTGGGTTATTATCTACCAATTTTGAGCAAAAAGTGCTAATTTTCCCGCTATGAGTGCTGCCAAAAAAATAAGTGCTTGGTGTAGGCAGAGGGAAGTCATTGGGATTGCTTTCTGTAGGTTTGCGCTTTATCTCCTCCAGATTTGGAGGTGGATGCGCCCCATTGCTTTGACCTGTAGGAGTCTTGAGCCTGGTACCTGGAACCCTTAAGGCATCTGGATTTGCCCCTTTGAGCTCTGTCTGACACAGGAAAGGGCCATTTTGTTGTAGGCCAGTGCCTACTGAATCTTGGTGGCTGCACTTGTAAGAAATCTTTAACAGTTTGCACAGACTTAGCTTTGTCTTCCATTTTCTTTAAAACCTCTTCTGCCTTAATACCAAAGAGAGAATCATGCTGTAAATGTGCATCTAGCAATTTAGCTTTAACATGATCAGTCAAATTTTGTTCCTTTAACCAGGCATGCCTCCTAATCACAGATCCAGTAACTGAGGCCCTGCAGGAGGCCTCTAAAGAATCAAAACCACATTGCAAAGTATGCTTTCCAACTTGTTCAGCTGCATGCAATAATTCCTGTAATTCTTTATTTTCTGCACATTCTGAAATCAACATCATTTTCTGTTTCAGCAATCCCATAACATGTTGTTGGTACTTAAGCATATGAAATTGACAGTTTAAGGCCCTTATTGCCAAGGTTGCAGATGTATAAACCTTTTTTCCCCCCATCTGTCCAGTGCCCTAGAATCTCTGTCAGAGGGGGTAGGGTTTTTGCTGTTGAGGCCTTAACTCCCTTTGGACCCTGTGAAATAGTTTCAGGATCAGCAGCAGGGTTTCTAAATAAAAAATTATGAGAGTCGGGTACTCTGTAATATCTGTCAGGCTTACTGGGAGTCAGAGGTAAGGAGTCAGGGGTCAAGCTTGACTCCGAAAACGCATCATCCACAATGTCTAAAACAGGGGGAATGGCTAAAGGCTTGTACTGAGGGAGAAGGAAATCCCTGAGCCTCTTTTTTGATTCTGAGAAGTCTTCTCTCTCCCAGTGAAAATGCTCCCTCAAAGTATGCAAGGTTTCTCCAAATGAATAATCCTCAGGAGGAGATACAGATGGAATAGACTCCTCAGCATCAGAATCCTCATAGGGAGGAATAGATAATTCCTGATCAGAAGAGGAATCAGAAGAAATAGAAACCTGATCTGAAGATTCATAATCAGTGTCCTGCCTAGGCCTCTTATCTGGAGGGGGATGGGTACCCCTGATCAAGGTAATAAGGTCTTCAGCCATTTTGATCATTTGTTTTTTAGGCATAGAGGCCTGTGCACGTGGCTCATGTGTCAGTTTTTTAGGTTTAGAAGTTGCTTTTGTCTTTGGTTTTGCAGCTGTCGTTGGTTTGATATACAAATGTTGAGGTCTGAAAACAACCTCAGAAGCCGGTGCCTGCTCAGCGACTCCGGACCCATCCGAGGGAGATACATCCGTCAGTCCAATACCTTGAGTATCTTGCGGCATGCCGGACTCCACATGGGTGTTGGTAGAGGCCTGCCACTCGAAGGTAGCGGGTATCAGGGGGTGCGAAAGCGCCTGAGTACCGGCGAACCGGCGACTAGCTTAGGAGAAGCTTCGTCATCTGTTTTGGATCGCGAATGCCTTTCTCTGTCCTTTTCTTTGCATTTTTTATGTACTCTGGTAGTCGGATTGCTATCTGATGACATTTCTGGGTAGTTAAATCTGTTTCCAAAATACTTTGATGCAAAAATATACCGACGCTTAATAGTGTGTTGGTTAAATCTAGCACAAAACAGCCAGCCAGGCACGTTGTGATCAGGGCCTAGGCAAGGAATACAGTATAAATGGAAATCCTTATGAGGTATTTGCTTCCCATACGTAATACAATTATTAACTTATTCTGACATCAGTAAAAAGCAAGAAAAAAGTTTCCCCAACGGGGTACTTAGCTTTAGTGAAGACTTCGGTTCTGAAACTCAAACTCAAATATTTCAGTAGTCGGCCGACTGGCACTTGCGAAATGCTTCTGCTTTGGGCACCGCGTGGCAAGAAAGACTAAAGAAAATGGCGTCGGCTGAATGTTTTATACCCCTGACGTCATGGAAGAGAAGACATCATCTGACGCAGGACTCAAGACTTTGGAATTCAGGCTGACTGAGGGCAACCTGCCAGCAGATTACCCCAAATGTAATGACTGCAACAGTGAAACACGAAGAACATTCATTGTTTCCAGGTCATGAGAATGTTGACACCAAAAACTTAAGTACCAATAAAGTTTCCTCATACGCAGTCTTGCATATGGAATTAGTAGAATGCAAGAGGCCATGAACCCTAGGGCTTTCAGCATTTTTCTTGCAGATAGCTGGGGTTTGGATGGCCAGAAGACTGAAGTAGTTTGTCAAATAAATCTGTTTTTCTGGAGTGAGGAATGACATCTGGGAAGTTGTGTTCAAACTTGCTCCCAGGAATGGAATCTTTTGGCTGGGTACCAGATGTGATTTCTTTTGGTTGATGGTAAACCCCAGTGAAGTTAGAAGTCTCTTTACAAATGTCAGGTGCTGAAGTAGCAATTCCTGACGGTCCGCCTGAATCAGGCAATCCAAGTATGGGTACATCTGAATTTTCTCTGTCTGCAATGTGCAATGGCTGGAGCTAGGCACTTTGAGAATACCCTGGGTGCAGTAGATAAGCCAAAGGCAAGTACAGAGAACTGATAGTGCACAGAGCTTGCTCTGAAATGTAGATATTTCCTGCAAGATTCCTTTATGGGGATGTGCAGATAAGTTTCTTTTAAGTCTAGGGTGGCTAGCCAGGAGTCCTTGGCTAGCATATGAAGCAGCTGTTGGAGAGTAAGCATTCTGAATCTTGGAACCACCAGGAAGGGGTTGAGAATAGACAGATCCAGGATAGGGCACCAAGATTTTTATTTTCTGGGTACCAGAAACAGTCTGGAGTAAAAACCTTGTCCCCTTTGCTCTGCTGGGACAGACCGAACAGCCTTGATACTGAGAAGAGAAAGTACTTGCTTTTGGGCCTCTTCCCACTGGTTTGGGGGGAGGTCTGGCCATCCGCTTGGGGTTGGCAGTGACTGGAAGTAGAATCTGTATCTTTGGAATACAATGTCCAAGACCATTATGTCCTGGGTAATGTACTCCCAGTTTTTTTGCATGCAGGGCTAGTTTTCCTCCAAAGGGTGCAAGTACTTGGGCAAGGCTTGGAAGGATGAAGGACAAGTCATTGTGAACTTTTTCCATAGGATGATGGCTTACTACTCCCTGTTTTTGAGGTGGGAGCACTCCATTGTTTAGCTCTGTGTATACCCTGAGACTGTAGTCTTGGTGGTCTGCTGCTCTTTGGTTTGGACTGAGAAGGTCTTGGAGGGATTGGAAAAGATCAGTTTTTAGAAGGCCAATGCCTACGTAATCTAGGTGGCTGTACCTGTAGGGAATATTTAACAGTTTGCATATATTTAGCTTTTTCCTCCATCGTTTTGAGAACTTCTGCTTTAGTGCCAAACAGATGTTCATGGTTTAATGGAGCATCTAGTAATTTTGCTTTGACATGGTCTGGCAAGATTTGTTCCTTAAGCCAAGCATGCTTTCTAAGAACAGACCCAGTGACAGCAGCCCTGCAAGATGCTTCTAAGGCATCAAAACCACTTTGCAAAGTATGTTTTCCAACTTGGTTAGCAGAATGCATTAACTCTTGTAAATCTTTATGTTCTGCACAAATCAGGAATCAACATAATTTTCTGTTTAATTAGTTCCATGATATGTTGCTGATACTTTAACATGTGAAACTGGCAATTTAAAACGCTGATGGCAAGAGTAGCAGAGGTATATACCTTCTTATCCAATCTGTCTAAAGCGCTAGAATCCCTGTCCGAAGGGGTAAGGATTTTGGCTGTAGTAGCCTTAATGCCTTTAGGTCCCTGGGAAATGGTCTCTGGATCCGCAGTAGGATTCTTAAAAAGGAATTTGTGAGAGTCAGGTACTCTGTAGTACCTGTCATGTTTCCTGGGAGCTGGTGGCAAAGTATCAGGGGTAAGACTGCATTCCATGAGGACATAATCTACAACTTCCAGAACAGGAGGGATATCTAGAGGCCTGTGCTGAGGTAAGTTTAAAAATTCCCCGAGTCTCTTTTTGGAGTGTGGGTAGTCCTGGCACTCCCAGCGAAAATTCTCTCTGACAGTATGCAGAGTTTCACCGAAAGAAAAATATTCTGGTGGGGAAGCAGAGGGAATGGAATCCTCTGCATCAGAATCCTCAAAGGTAGACAAAAGGCATGTCCTGGTAATCAGAAGAATCAGAGTCATCAGACTCATGATCTGAAGAATCAGAAGGAAAATCAGTTCTTGGTCTTTTGGGGGGGGGGGGGGGCTGGCTTCTCCTAATTAAAGTAATAAGGTCTTCAGCCATTCTACGCATTTGTTTTGGTGGCATGGGGGGTCTGAGAATGCACTTTGGTCATCGGTTTCCTAGGCGTAGTGTGAACTCCGGGCCTGAGAAATTCAAGTAGTTGGTTTATTATGAACATTGGAAGGCCTGAATACACCCTTAGAAGCCGGTGCCTGCACAGTGGCTCCAGACCCATCCAAGGTAAAGACATAGTACAGTTTTGTACCTACCATAAATGTAGATGTTCGAGTGGTTATGCTGCTGCAGTCATCACACTTGGGTTATCCTGCCGTCAGGCGGTCCCGCAGTCGGCCTGAATTCCAAAGCCTTGATCCGGCATCGGTTGTCGTCGCTTCTTCCCTGATGTCAGTGCGGCAGGGGTATAAAAGAGGCAGCTGACGCCATTTTCTTCAGTTTTTTCTTGCCCCAGATGTCAGGTGCCCCAACTAAGAAGGCAAAATAAGAAAAGTACAGTTTTGTACCTACCATAAATGTAGATGTCCGAACTGGATAGCATCTGCAGTCATAACAACTGGGTTGTCCTGTCGTCAGGCAGCCCTTCAGTCGTTCCAAAGTCCGGGTCGCTTCGCTGATGTCGCACTTCACCTCTGTTGGTCAAAGCATCAGCCGACGCCATTTTCCTCAGTGTTTCTTGCCCCAGATGCCAGTAGCCCTCTTGAAGGCTAAAATTTGGATAGATGCCAATGTTTCCAAAAGATAGATGTAAACACAAAATAAGCATGTATGTACATATATACAAACAAATACACCATAAAAGACTCCCCACCAGCTAGCTATTAGGAGGGTAAACACCCTAGGAGTACCACAGAGGGAAGGAGGGAGGGTAATCCTGACTGCAGATGCTATCCAGTTCGACATCTACATTTATGGTAGGTACAAAACTGTACTATGTCCTTCATGGATGCATCTGCAGTCATAAAATACCATAGCCAACTAGGGAGGAGGATAAAAGTAGATTATGGTGTGTTTAGGATCCCTTGCAGTACAGCAGTGGCAAACCCTGCTCGGGATCTGGAATATAGAGGCAAATTATAATGCTTGGCAAATGTATGCACGGAGGTCCAAGTAGCCTCAATAATGTCTTTGGTTGCCACGAAGGCTGTGGTAGTGGCTGTTGCCCTTGTAGAATAAGGTCTTATGTTCTGTGGAATTGGTTTTCCATGGAAGGAGTAACAGAATCGTATGCAATTTCCTATCCATTTAGAGATTGTCTGTTTGGAAATAGCTTTTCCTTCCCTTCCTGTTGCATAGGCTACAAAAAGTTGGTCAGTCTTTCTGCTATTTTTTGTTCTGTCCAAGTAGTAGCGTAGCTGTCTATGTACATCCAAGGTATGCAGTATTCTTTCCCTCTGTTTTGTGGGTTGGGAAAGAAGGTAGGTAGGTGGATTGCCTGGTTTAAAGACACTCTGGATACCACCTTAGGCATAAATGTAGGATTAGTCCTCATGGACACTCTATCTTGGTGGAAGATTAGGAAGGGTTGCACTGCCATTAAGGCCTGTAGTTCTGAAACCCTCCTTGCTGAAGTAATTGCCAGTAGGAAAGCAGTTTTCCATGACAGGTGTTGTAGGTCTGCTGTTGCTGCTGGTTCAAAGGGTGATAGTGTCAACTTTTCTAGCACAAAGTTTAAGTCCCAAGCTGGTAATGGTGGTTTCCTTGGAGGTTTTACATTCTTGATTCCTCTGAGGAACTGCCTGAGCAAAAACAGGTGGATCAAAGCTGTATTCTGCTGAAATAGCTGATGCATGTATCCTGATGGAGGAGTAGGACAGGCCTGAATGCATATCTATGTTTGACACATCTTTCAGATGACAAACCTTTTCCATTTTCCAGCATAGTTTCTTCTTGTTGAAGGTCTGCGTGCCTCAGAATAATGTCTTTAACTCTTTGGGAAAGTTCTGAATTAGCTGCTGCTATGTGATGTTCCATGCAGTCAGTTGCGTGCAATTTTAGGTTTGGATGTATGATGCTGTAGTTGTTCTGAGTTAACATCAAAGGCATCAGGGTATTGGCCACATATTGTTCGAGACATGCTCCTCAACAGTGGGTACCAGTGTTGTCTTGGCCAGTTTGAGCTATCAGGATTATCCTTGGACGTTCTTCCTTGATTTTAGTAGTACTTTGTGTATCAAAGGAAGAGGTGGGAATGCATATGCTGTTAGGCCTTTCCAGCTGAAGGACACTTTCCATGCTAGTGGGTGGAAAGTCCGAGCTGGTGATTGAGAGGTGATGCAATAGATCTATCTGAGGCATTTTTCTTTGAGATGGTCTTGAAGATGTCGGTGCAGCTTCCATTCGTGGGCATCCGATGTGGTTCTGCTTAATATGTCTGCTAGAGTATTTTCTACAAATATTGCTTGTAACTGGATGTTGTAGCTGAGTGCCAGGGTCCACAGCTCCAAAGTCATTCTGCATAGGGGTATGAATGAGTGCCTCCTGTTTGTTGATGTACCACATGACTGTGGTGTTGTCTGTCCTTATCATCAACTGGCCCTCTTTGAGAAATGGTTTGAACTTTTGGATTGCCAGTTTTACTGCCAGCATTTCTTTTAGGTTGATGTGCAGGTGAAGTTGATCCTGTGTCCACAATCCTTGCACGCATTTGTCCAGCATGTGGGCCCCCATCCTAGGTCTGAAGCGTCTGTTGTGATGGTCTGGCTTGCTTGACATCTGCGAAAGGGTAGGCCTGGGTTTGACTGGCATGCCTGAGCCCATCATAGGAACTCCTGTTTTAAGCATGGAATTAGTGGGATTTCTGTTTCTAGGCTGTGTCTGTGTTGGGACCATAAATTCTTTAGGTACCACTGTAGTTTTATCATATGTAGTCTGGCAAATGGGACCAAGATTATGCATGATGCCATGAAGCCCAAGGCCTGCAGTACTTTTCTTGCTGTTAACTTGTTCAGTTTTGTTAGTGCCAAGAAGTAAAGAGGGAGTTCTTTTGTTTTTCTGTAGTCAGGAATGCCATTTGTTTTACTGTGTCCAATTCAGCGCCAAGAATGTCCTTGTTTGGGATGGTATCAGCCTTGACTTTTGTAAATTGACTGTGTATCCCAGTGCTTGTAGCAAGTAAATGACCCTTTGTAAATCTGTTGTCAGCTTGCTTTTGTTGTGCAGGCAGTCGTCCAGGTATGGGTAAATTTGAATTTTACTGATGCCAGGCATTTTGTGAATACAGATAAGCCAAAGGGCAATGCTGAGAATTGATAGTGCTCTGATCCTGCAAGAAATCTGAGGTATCTTCTGCAGATTGGTGCAGGTATGCCTCCTTGAGATCTAGAGTTACCAGCCAAGACTCCTTGTCCAGCATGGGAAGAAGTTGCTGTAGGGTCAGCATTTTGAATTTTGGGACAATGATGTATGTATTTAAGGTGGACAGGTCGAGAATTGGTCTCCAACTTTTTCCTTTCTTGGAACTAGGAATAGTCTGGAGTAGAACCCCTTTCCTTGCTCTGCTGTCGGCACTCTTTCCACAGCTCTCATGTTTGCTAACTCCATTATCTGTTGTAGAGCCTCTGTTTTTTGATTTGGAGGTAGATTTGGCATTCCTCTTTTGACTGGTAAAGTGTGGAAGTGAAACCGTAACCTTGATCTATGGTTTGTAAAATCCACTTGTCTTTTGTTATGTAATGCCAGTTCTTTGAGAATAAGGCTAACTTTGAGCTGCTATTTGTTCCCTGGTAGGCGGATTTAGGAAGTCACTGTGGTTGTGCTGATGTAGTGGCAGTGGTTGTGTCTGTGCCTCTGTTGTTACCTTGCCACTGTGGCACCTCCTCTGGATTGGTTTCTGCCTCTGGCTTTGAAATTTTGTGGAGTCAGGAAAGGACCAATTTTTGCAGGCCAGTTCCTGCTAAACCTTGGTGGTTGAACCTGCAAGAAATCTTTAACAGTTTGAACAGATTTTGCCTTTTCTTCCATTTTCTTCATAACCTGCTGGGCAGGTGTACCAAACAAACTTGTCTTATCCATAGGAGCATCTAGCAACTTAGCTTTAACATGATCCGGTAAAGCTTGCTCCTTTAGCCATGCATGCCTTCTTATCACTGTGCCAGTCATGGCTGATCTAAATTAAGCCTCCAGTGCATCATAGCCACATTCTAAGGAATGGTTGCTAACCTGTTGTATGTTATTTACCATTTCTAATACGTGTTTCTTATCAAGAGATTCATCAGTGGTTAGTTTTTTAGTTAACTGATCAAGCATAAACTCTTGGTATTGTATCATGTGAAACTGACAGTTTAAAGCTCTAGCTGAGAGAGTAGCTGAAGTGTAGACCTTTTTACCCCATCTGTCTAATGACCTTGCTTCCCTTTCAGAAGGAATAGGGTTTTTAGCTATGGTCGCGGCTACTGCCTTGGGACCCTGGGATATAGTTTGGGTCTGCAAGTGGGGCCTTGTAAAGGTGGTGATGAGTATCTGGCACCCTGTAAAATCTGTCTGGTTTGGCAGGGGTAAAGAGTCTGGGCGGAGCAGACATCATTGAAAACATCATCCACCACAGAGAGAACAGGAGGTATAGCTAAGGGACTGTGCTGTGGGAGGTGCAGAAAGGTCCTAAGTCTTTTTCTGGAGTCTGAAAAATCCTGTTGCTGCCATTGGAACTGTTCTCATGGCATGTAAGGTTTCCCCAAAGGAGAATTCTTCTGGTGGGGAAGCAGCTGGAATGGATTCTTCAGCATCAGAATCTTCAAAATTGGAGAAAGGAGCCTCTGGCTGGTCAGTTATGTCTGATTCATCAGCAGAATCATCAGAGGACACTGGCTCAGGGGCTCTGCCCTAGGTCTCTTCTCTGGGGCTGGGAGGCCCTGTCTGGGTGAGATTGAGATCCTCTAATTAATGAAATTAAATCTTCTGCCAAAGTAAGCATTTGTGAACTAGAAGAGGGCCTGTTGGGGGTTTAACAGGCACTGTTTTAGAAGTCTTGGCTGCTTTAGCCCTGGCGAAGGCCTTAATGGACATGGCTGCTGGAGGCCTAGCAGCACCACAGAGACATCCAAGGGAATGGTGTCTGATAAGTCAGTGGCAATCACCGTAGTGGATAAAATTTCTGAGGCCGATTCAAGATTGGTAGCAGGGGCCTCAGTTGTAGAGATAGGTTCAGCTGTACTTTGATCAGTTTTCGGTTTCTTTGCTTAACCATGGTTTCGAAACCACGGACTGCGAGTGTCGGTCTTTATCTTTGCGTTTTTGGATTGGGTAGTCGGAGGATCCGGCGGCATAATGTAAAATCAGAACCGAAAACTGTTCTGCAAACTCCGACCGGGCCTAGCGTTCGTCGGTTGAAAGAAGCACAGGCGAACAGGCTGCTACGTCGTGGGCTGGGCCTAAACAAGGCAGACAGTAAGAGTGGAAATCTTTATGAGGTATTTGTTTCCCACAGGTTAAACAATTATTAACTTTTTCTGACATCGGCTGAGGCAAGAAAGAGTTAGCTTTAGAAGTCTTGAGTAGTATTCGGTAGAAGTAATCTCTGGATCCGACCGACCGCACTTGAACAGCTTCTGCTTAAGACTGGGAAAATGGCGCCGCTGATGCTTTTATACCCGACCAACAGAGATGACGTTGGGTGAAGTGCGACATCAGCGGACTTTGGAATCCGGCCGACTGAAGGGCTGCCTGACGACAGGACAACCCAGTTGTTATGACTGCAGATGCATCCATGAAGGACATCTTGCAAAACATACCTTAGTGCAAAACAATGGTACTAGTTGTAAGCAAATACACCATATAGACATGCATCCCAAAGGTTGAAGTACATGGAGGTGTAAGAAAAGCCTTGTTAGGTAGAGGGGATGGTGGGAGGGTAACCTGGACTGCAGCAGCATAACCACTCGAACATCTACATTTATGGTAGGTACAAAACTGTACTATGTTCATAGTGCTATGCTGCTGCAGTCATCACACTTGGGTAGAGTTCCAAAGCTATGGTTGGGTGGTAGGAGCTAAACTGGTTTAGGTGCAGCTAAGATGCCCTGCAGAACTGCAGTGGCAAACCCAGCTCTGGTTTTTGAGTATAGAGGAAGGTGGTAATGCTTGGTGAAGGTGTGCACTGAACTCCAGGTAGATGCCTCCAGAATGTCCTTGGTTGGGACTCCTCGGAGGAAGGCGGCTGAGGTTGCTGTAGCCCTGGTAGAGTGAGACCTAATACTAGCAGGTACTGGCTTCCCGTGGTGTGAGTAGCAAAGCGGATGCAATTTGCTATCCATTTGGAGATGGTCTGTTTTGAAATAGCCTTTCCTTCTGAACCTGGTGCATAGGATACCAGGAGTTGGTCAGACTTTCTGTAGGCCTTTGTCTTGTCCAAATAGTAACGTAACTGTATGTGAATGTCCAAAGAGTGAAGGAGTCTTTCTCCTTTATTCTGTGGGTTTGGATAAAAGGTGGGCAAGTGTATGGTCTGATTGAGAGCCACACTGGATACTACCTTTGGCATGAAGGAAGGGTTGGTGCGTACAGATACTCTGTCCTGATGGAAAATGATAAAAGGTTCCACTGCCATAAGTGCCTGCAGTTCTGAGACTCTGCTGAGGTGATAGCCAGCAGCAGGGCATTTAGATCCCAAGTTGGAGTTGGTGGTTTTCTGGGGGGGGGGGGGTCTGATATTTTTTCCCCTCTGAGAAACTGCCTTAGCAAAGGATGAGAGAAAATGGGAGGAACTGTATCATATTGGGCTGAAATGGCTGAAGCATGGATCTTTATGGATGAGAAAGAAAGGCCTTTGTGTAGCATCTCAGTTAGATATTGGAGTATGTGCGGAATATTTGGGATGCCAGGATTTAGGCTTCTGGCCTGGCTCCATACACAAAATCTTTTCCATTTGTCTGAGTAAGTTTTTCTGGTGCTGGGCCTCCTGGCCTCCAAAATCACATTCTGGACGTCCTTTGAGAGAAGTGTTGTTTGATAATTTAAGGTATTTTCCATGCAGCTAGATTTAAGGTCTTTAGTTGACTGTGAAGGATCTGAGAGTTTTGTTGGGTTAACAGCAGAGGGAATTGAGGTAAGATCCATGGAGGGCTGCGAGTCAAGTTTCGTAATAGTGGGTACCAGTGTTGACGTGGCCAGTCCAGAGCAATGAGGATCATCTGTTGTCTCTCTGATCTGGCTTTCAGTAATACCTGGGTCAGCAGAGGCAGAGGTGGGAAGGCGTAGACTGACAATGCTGTCCAACTGAATGATAGGGCATCCACTTTCCAGGCCAGGGGATGATAAGTCCTTGTGCAAAATTTTTGTAGCTGGCAATTGTTGGTTGAGGCAAACAGATCTATGTCTGGTGGTCCCCACCTTTGAGTTATCATTGAGAATACTTGTGGGTGTAGTCTCCACTCATGAGGGTCTGTCAAATTTCTGCTTAATCTGTCTGCCAAAATGTTTTCTTTTCCTGGCAGGAATTGTGCTTGCAGTTGTACTTGGTAAGTTAATGCTGTGTTCCACAAGTCCATTGCCTGTCTGCATAGTGGGTAGGAGTGCGTTCCTCCTTGTTTATGTACCACATTACTGTGGTGTTGTCCGTCCTTATTAGAAGTTGTCCTGGATGCAAGATGTCCTTGAAGGCTGTTAATGCATTTTTTTACAGCTAGCATCTCCTATTGATTGATGTGTAGTTGCCTTTGGTTTGCAGACCATTTGCCCTGTATGCATTGTCCTGCCATGTGTGCACCCCAGGCGTAGTCTGATGAGTCTGTCGTCAAGGTTTGATTTGCTGGAGGTGAGACAAAATGAAGGCCCTTGTTTGCTTGGCATGCTTGAGCCCACCATAGAAATTCTTTTTGAAGGCAGGGAATGAGAGTTATACTTGCTTCGAGGCTGTGTCTGTGTTGGGACCATACACTTTTTAGGTACCACTATAGTTTTCTCATATGCAGCCTTGCATATGCAATTAGTTGAATGCAGGATGCCATGTACCCCCAATGCCTGCAGGAATTTCCTTGCAGTGAACTGGGTAGAAGTTGCCATCTGTTTGAAGTACTGAGCCAGTTGTTTTTGCTTGTCTGGCATGAGGTAAGCCATCTGGGCCGTTGTAGTCAAGTTGGCACCCAGGAAAATTATTTCTTGCGAGGGTATTAGTTTTGACTTCTTTTTGTTTACTGTGTACCCTAGGCAACTTAGCAACTTTGTTACAAATGCAAGATGCTGTAGTAGGATGTCTTTGCTGTCCGCTTGGATCAGGCAGTCGTCCAGACATGGATAAATTTGTATTTCTCGCTGTCTGCAGTATGCAATTACTGATGCCAGGCATTTCGTGAATACTCTGGGCGCAGTAGATAAGCCAAAGGGCAATGCAGAGAATTGATAATGCGTTGTGCCTACCAAAAATCTGATTTATCTTCTGCAATCTTGTCTGATGGGGACATGCAGGTATGCCTCTTGGAGGTCCAACGTTACCAGCCAAGACTCCTTGCCCAGCAGAGGAAGAAGCTGCTATAGTGTGAGCATTTTGAATTTGGGAATGTCCAAGTAGGTGTTTAGAATAGAAAGGTCTAAGATGGGTCTCCAGGCTTTGTCCTTTCTTGGTACTAGAAACAGTCTTGAGTAAAATCCTTGACCTTGCTCTTTTGCAGGTACCTTTTGAATTGCTTTCATGTTCATGAGAGCTGAAATTTGCTTTTGTGCCTCTGCCCATTGGTTTGTTGGCAGATTTGGCATGCCTCTCATCCGTGGTAAAGTGTGAAAATGAAATCTGTAGCCTCGGGTAATAATATCCAGAACCCATTTGTCCTTTGTTATGATGTGCCAGTTTTGTGGAAAAAGAGCCAGTTTTCCTCCTAGAGGTGCTGCCTGGGCAATTTTGCTTGGCAGGCGAAGAGGAAAGTCATTGAGTTTGTTTTCTGAAGGGTTGAGATCTGTCGTCTTCCCCTCTGAGTTGCTGCTTGCCATTGTCTAGGCCTGAAGGTACCTTGTGCCTGGCCTCTGCCCCTAGGGCATCTGTACCTGCCCCTTTGGGGTCTGTCTGAAGCAGGAAAGGACCATTTTTTTGATGGCCAGTTTCTGCTGAAGCGAGGAGGTTGTACCTGTAAAAAATCTTTAACTGTTTGCATTGATTTTGCCTTTTCTTCCATCTTCTTTAAAACTTCCTCTGCTTTGACACCAAATAACGCATCCTTTTGCAGTGGAGCATCCAGTAACTTTGCTTTGACATGTTCTGGTAAGGTCTGCTCTTTTAGCCAAGCATGTCTACGTATTACAGACCCTGTGACTGCTGCTCTGCACGAGGCCTCCTAAGATTCAAAACCACACTGCAAAGAAATTTTCCCACTTGTTCTGCTGCATGCAACAAATCTTGCATCCCTTTGAAATCTAGTTGATCTGTTTGAGGGATCATTTTCTGTTTTAACTGAGTAAGCAAGTACTGCTGGTATTTAATCATGTGGAATTGGCAGTTTAATGCCCTCATGGCCAAAGTGGCAGAGGTATAAACTTTTTTCCCCCATCTTTCTAATGCCCTGGAATCTCTTTCCGCAGGTAGTGGATTCTTAGCAGTAGAGGCCTTAACCCCTTTGGGACCCTGGGAAATGGTTTCTGGGTCTGCAGCAGGGCTTTTATATAAAAACTTGTGTGAGTCAGGGACTCTATAGTATCTGTTTGGTTTAGGTGGTGCTGGAGGTAAGGAATCTGGATTTAGACTGGATTCAGTGTAGACATCATCTAGAATGTCTAAAACAGGAGGAATGGCAAGGGGTCTATGCTGAGGTAAAAGAAGAAACTCACGGAGTCTTTTCTTGGAGTCAGAGTAATCTTGTCCTTCCCAGTGGAAATGCTCTCTCATGGTGTGCAGGGTTTCCCCAAAAGAGAAGTCTTCAGGGGGGAAACAGAGGGAATAGACTCCTCAGCATCTGAGTCTTCATAGAGAGGGAAGGGGTAATCCTGTTCCTCAGAATCTGCTGAGGAAACGGATTCCTGGTCAGAAGGTGGTAAATCTTCCTCCAGTGTAGGCCTTTTGTCAGGAGGGGGCTGGGAACCTCTGATAAGGGTAATCAGGTCCTCCGCCATTTTGAGCATCTGTTTTTTAGGCATAGGGGCCTGTGTGGGAGTCTATGGACCCAGTTTCTTAGCCTTAGGAAGTTTAGCGTATGACAACGGAGAGAGTCTTCGGTTTAAAGACGCCTTCTGAAACCGAAGGCCTGTCCATAGTCTCCGAATCGCCGCTAGTGCTGGCGTCCGTGAGTTGAGGAGGAACCGGCTCCAGTGGCCCAGTAGATTCTGACTGAGAGGCAGTCGTATTTTCTAAATCTGCGGTAGTCAGGGGCTGCGTAGGCGCCTCACTGAATACCGAAGATCCGGCGGCAGGCCTAACCGAGACCTTGGTATCTGGTCTAGGTCTAGGTCTAGGCTGCCTGTCTTTGTCCTTGCGTTTTTTAAACATAGCAGTTGTCGGAGGTTCCGATGACATAATGTAGTTGAATTTTCTGCCAAAATAATGTCGGGCGGTGTCAGCCCGACGCTTAATAGTGTGTTTATTGAACCTAGTGCAAAACCGACAACCAGAAACGTCGTGGTCTGGGCCTAGGCAAGGAATACAATAAGAATGAAAATCCTTATGAGGTATTTGCTTCCCACAAGAAATACAATTATTAACTTTGTCTGACATCGGTTTGAGACAAGAAAAGTTTCCCCAACGGGGTACTTAGCTTTATAGAAGACTTCGGCTGAAATTCTGTTCGGAAATCTCAGGAGCTGGCCGAACAGCACTTGCGAACTGCTTCTGCTTCGGGCACTGCGCGGCAAGAATGACTGAAGAAAATGGCGTCGGCTGCCTCTTTTATACCCCTGCAGCACTGACGTCAGGGAAGAAGCAACGACAACCGACACCAGACCAAGGCTTTGGAATTCAGGCTGACTGCGGGACCACCTGACGGCAGGATAACCCAAGAGTGATGACTGCAGCAACATAGCACGATGAACATCCACAGGTTCCATAGTCGAAGAAGCATCTCATGGCATACCGGACTCTGAATGGGTCTCTGTAGAAGCTGGTATCATGGGCTGCGAAAGCGCCTCACTTAGTACCGGTGGACTGGCAACTAGCTTATCGGAAGTGTCGTTGGCAGTTTTGGACCTATGAGGTCTGTCTCTGTCTTTATCCTTACGCTTATTTGGAAGATTGGTAGTCGAATGGCTTATCATAGCCATTTTGGAATACGGAGAACGAGAGTGAAAGAATTTAGCTACAAAAATAGCCCGACGACGAATAGTTTGGGCATTGAACAGGGCACAAAACCGACGGAAAGGAATGTTGTGGTCTGGGCCTAAACAGGTGACGCAGTCAGAATGAAAATCTCTGTGAGGTATTTGCTTTCCACAGACAAGACAATTATTAATTTTTTCTGACATCGGTTAGAGCAAGAGAAAAGGATCCCCAATGGGGTACTTATCTTTTAGAAGACTTCAGGTCTGAAACTTGAAAAACGAAAATTTGAGGAAGCAGCCGACAGGCACTTGCGAACTGATTCTGCTTCGGGCTCTGCTTGGCAAGAAAATCTGATGTAATGGCGTCGGCTGCATGTTTTATACCCCTGATGACCTGACGTCATGGAAGAAGCGACATTATCCAACGCAGAAATCCCAAGACTCTGGTATTCGGGCTAGCTGAAGGCTACCTGCAGGCAGACAACCCAAGTGTGATGACTGCAACAGTGAAACACGAAGAACATCTTAAATGGCTTAAACTCCCTCAACTTCTTCACCTGAATCAACTCTCTCTTGCCTTCAAGTTAGTAAACCATCCTCTTAAAGTCCCATCCCTTTAAAACCTTCTCCAGCCCACTGCTCAACCAGACCACTACGCTCCAGCAGCAAAAATCTACTTCTAGTGCCCAAACCCAAGAACTCAGCAGGAGAAGCACTATTCTCCTGCATCATATCCAGATTATGGAACAATCTCCTCCCCTCCATAACCACATTACCTTCTTGCAATCACTTCAAGACTGCACTAAATACTCACTTAAAAAGTCTGTGGTTATGCCTCTGTACCAATCCTGACTAGTAAGTCTTCTTTTACCTCCCCTTCCTCTCCCCTCCCCTGGCCACCCTGCCTCACACAGTCTGATCATTGCATTCCTTCCTCTGCAGGCTTTGGCTCACCCTTTACCCTTCCCTTCCCTCCTCACTCAATCTCTCAGACCTGTTATAAAGTACAGTTTTGTACCTACCATAAATGTAGATGTCCGATAGGTATGCATCTGCAGTCATAACATATGGGTTGTCCTGCCTCAGGCAGCCCTTCGGTCGGCCGGATTCCAAAGTCTGGGTCTGGCCTCGGCTGATGTCGCACTTTCCCCGACGTCAGAGAGTCTGGGGTATAAAAGCATCAGCCGACGCCATCTTCCTCAGTTTTTCTTGCCCCAGATGCCAGGTGCCCTCTAGGAAGGCTAAATTTGGAGAAATGCAATAAATTCCAAACATTTGCAAAAATATATACATATATATACAAACAAATACAACATAATAGATCCCCCAGCTAGCTAATAGAGGAGTAAGCACCCTAGGAATACCACAGAGGGGAAGGAGGGAGGGTAAACCTGACTGCAGATGCATACCTATCGGACATCTACATTTATGGTAGGTACAAAACTGTACTATGTCCTTCAAGGATGCATCTGCAGTCATAACATATGGGTAGAATACCATAGCCAATCTGGGGGTGGAGGAACTAAGAAAATGATGGTGTAGTTAAGAGACCCTGCAGGACTGCTGTAGCAAAACCTGCTCTGGATCTGGAGTATAAGGGTAAATTGTAATGCTTGGCAAAAATGTAGCAGCTTCTAAAATGTCCTTGGTAGCCACCCCTCTTAGGAAGGCTGTAGTGGTGGCTGTGGCCCTCGTGGAATGAGGCCTAATATTCACAGGAACAGTCTTTCCATGAAAGGAGTAGCAAAAACGAATGCAATTTCCTATCCATTTTGAGATTGTCTGTTTGGAAATTGCTTTTCCTTGTGTCCCAGCTGCATATGCTACAAATAGTTGGTCAGTCTTTCTGTAACTTTTAGTTCTGTCCAAATAGTAGCGTAATTGTCTGTGGATATCCAGAGTGTGGAGAAGTTTCTCCCCTTTATTTTGTGGATTTGGGAAGAATGTAGGCAAATGAATTGCTTGGTTTAAGGATACTCTAGACACCACCTTTGGCATAAAAGTTGGGTTGGTTCTTAATGAAACTCTGTCCTGATTAAAAATAAGAAATGGCTGCACTGCCATTAAAGCTTGTAACTCAGATACTCTTCTTGCTGAAGTTATGGCCAGAAGGAATGCAGTTTTCCAGGATAGAAACTGTAGATCTGCCAATGCTGCTGGTTCAAATGGAGGGAGTGTAAGTTTTTCCAGCACAAAGTTAAGGTCCCAAGTAGGTAAAGGTGGTCTCCTTGGAGGATTGATGTTTTTGATTCCTCTGAGAAATTGTCTTAAGAGAGGATGCGAGTAGACAGGAGGATTTACATTGTATTCTGCTGAAATTGCTGAGGCATGTATTTTAATGGAAGAATAAGACAGGCCATTGTGGAACAATTCTGCTAAGTATTCCAGTATATGTGACATGTTCATCACTGTCACATCAAGGCCTGTTGTGTTCCAAATGAGAAATCTTTTCCATTTTGCTGAGTATGCCTTCCTTGTGGAAGGGCGGCGAGCTTCCATAATAATGTCCTTTACCCTCTGGGATAAGTTGTCCTGGGAAGGAGTCATGGTATTCTCCAGGCAGTTAGCTGCAAGGTCTTTAGGTTGGGGTGTAGGATCTTGTAATTGTTCTGCGTCAGAAGAAGAGGCCATAATGGGAGAGGCCAAGGTTTCGTCTGAGACAAGCTTTTCAACAGTGTGTACCAATGCTGCCTTGACCAGTCTGGTGCTATCAGAATCACTTTTGGCTGTTCTGCCCTGATCTTCAGTAAAACCTTGGACATTAATGGGATTGGTGGGAAAGCATAGACTTTTCGGGCTTTCCAGCTGAAAGAGAGAGAGTCCACCTTCCATGCTTGTGGATGGTATGTCCTTGTGCAAAAAATTTTCAGTTGATGATTGCGGGGTGAGGCGAACAGATCTGTCTCGGGCCTTCCCCATGTCTGTGTTATGAGCAAGAAGATGTCTGAGTGCAGCATCCCATTCGTGTGCATCCATGGAAGCTCTGCTTAAACTGTCTGCCAGAGTATTGTCTTTCCCTGGCACGAACTGGGCCTGTAGTTGTATATTGTGTTTCAAACAAAGATCCCATAGATTCATAGCCAGTCTGCATAGAGGGTAGGAATGCGTGCCTCCTTGCTTGTTTATGTACCACATAACTGTGGTGTTGTCTGTCCTTATTAGCAGGTGGCCTTGTTGAAGGAAAGGCTTGAAAGCCTCGATTGCATGCATCACTGCCAAGATTTCCTTTTGGTTTATGTGCATTTGCAGCTGTCCTTGAGACCATAGCCCTTGGATACATTTGTCCTCCATGTGTGCTCCCCAACCTCGGTCTGAAGCGTCCGTGGTGATGGTTTGGTTTGCTTTTGGTTTGAAGAAAGGCAACCTTCTGTTGGTCTGGCATGCTTGAGCCCACCACAGGAATTCCTATTGAAGGCAAGGAATGATTGGAATCAGAGTTTCTAAGCTGTGACTGCGCTGAGTCCATACACTCCTTAGGTACCATTGCAATCTTCTCATATGTAGTCTGGCTTGTGGAACTAGTATTATGCAAAATGCCATGAAACCCAGGGCCTGCAGGATTTTCCTTGCAGTTAGCTGGGTTTGTCTTGTCAGATTCTTGAAGTAATCTGGAAGTTGTTTCTGTTTTTGTTCTGTGAGAAAGGCCATCTGGGTGGTTGTATCTAGATCTGCACCCAAAAAGGTTATCCTTTGGGATGGCACAAGTCTTGATTTTTGGATGTTGACTGTGTATCCCAAGGCCTGTAATAGCTTGATGGCATAGTCCAAGTCCTTTAACAAATTTGTCTTGCTGTCCGCTTGTATCAGGCAGTCGTCCAGATATGGGTAGATTTGAATCCCCTGAAGTCTGCAGTGTGCAATTACTGATGCCAGGCATTTCGTGAATACTCTGGGCACAGTAGATAAGCCAAAGGGCAATGCTGAGAATTGATGCTCTGATCCTGCAAGAGATCTGAGGTGTCTTCTGCAACTTTGTCGAATGTGGACATGCAGGTATGCCTCCTTGAGATCTAGAGTCACCAGCCAAGACTCCTTGCCCAGCATGGGAAGAAGCTGCTGTAGGGTCAGCATCTTGAATTTCGGCACAATGAGGTAAGTGTTCAGTGCGGACAGATCGAGAATAGGCCTCCATTGATTTTCTTTCCTGGGAACAAGGAATAACCTTGAATAAAAACCTTGGCCTTGTTCTGATAGAGGAACCTTCTCTATGGCTTTCATTTGTAGTAATTTGGTGATTTGCTTCAAAGCCTCCGCCCTCTGATTTGGTGGCAGGTCTGGCATTCCTTTTCTTTTTGGCAATGTGTGGAAATGGAACCTGTATCCTTTGTCTATTATTTGCAGTGTCCATGAGTCCCTTGTAATGTAATGCCAATTTTCTGAAAATAAAGAAAGCTTTCCGCCCAATGGTGCTTCTAACTGAGCCCTGGTTGGCGGAGTCAAAAATAAGTCATTGTGCTTGTCCTGGTGTAGCAGCTGTTGTCGCTGTTCCTGCATTACCTCTCTGGCTGGGTGGCTGCCACTGACGGCCTCTGTAGTGGCCTCTAGCATGCCCTCTACCTCTAGTACGCCTGTTCCTGCCTCTCTGTGATCTGTCTGAGTCCGGAAAGGACCAATTCTTAGTAGGCCAATTTCTGCTGAATCTCAGTGGTTGTACCTGCAGAAAGTCCTTGACTGTTTGCACAGATTTTGCTTTTTCTTCAAACTTCTTTAAGACCTCCTGGGCCGTGGAACCAAATTATTTTTGTTTTTCCATTGGAGCATCCAGGAGCTTAGCTTTAACATGGTCCGGTAGAGATTGTTCCTTCCCCCTGTACTCATCACTCATTAGACCTATGATTGAGTACAATGCCCCATTCGGAATGTATCTGACCCGACACCTGCAGCAGCTGGAAAGGCCCCAAAAGTTCCTCACCAAAAGGATAAAGGGTCTCAAAAATATGTCTTATGCTGCCCGACTGAAAGAACTCCAGCTCTATTCAGTCTCATACCGCTTGCTCAGAGGTGACCTGTGCCTGACATATAAGGCCATGTCAAACCCAGATTTGATGAATATGCTTCACCTCAAAAAATCTAGATCCCTCAGAACCACAAGGGCGGGTGACTTAAACCTTGACACGGTTATTAATAGAACGTGCTGGAGGGACAGATTCATCACCCAGAGACTCCCTATGCTGTGGAACAAAATCCAGGTACATGTGAGGCAGAGCACCTCGCTGGCCTTGTTCAAGAGGAATCTTGACCAATGGATGGGAGATCGCAGATATACCCCAGGGATTACTTCAGTGGCACTGCTTGACAGAGGCACAGCAAAATAATAGGCATAGTTTTATTCAAACTAAAGGGGTGGCGAAAGCCAAATAACTATGGGCTAGGCTTATAAATGCCCTTGGGCAGATAGCCTAGTATGAACCTATGAACCTATGAACCAGGCATGCCTTCGTATAACTGCCCCTGTCATTGCTGACCTACATGAAGCTTCCAGTGCATCATAACCACATTGCAAAAAATGGTTGCTAACCTACTGTGAGTTATGTACCAGATCCTGAAGAGATTTACGGTCAAGAGGCTCAGAGGATGAAAGTTTCTTATACAATTCATCTAACAAATACTCTTGGTACTGAATCATATGGAATTGACAATTTAATGCCCTCACAGAAAGAGTTGCAGAAGTATAAACTTTCTTTCCCCATCGCTCTAAAGCTCTAGATTCCCTTTCAGAAGGTAAAGGATTTTTAGCAGTAGCAGCTGCAATCCCCTTTTGGGCCCTGTGAAATGGTTTCTGGGTCTGCAGTGTGGGCCTTGTACAGGTGAAAATGAGAATCCGGGACCCTGTAGTACCTATCAGGTTTGGCTGGAGCCGGAGGGAGAGAATCAGGGGCTGTACTAGCATCAGAGTACACATCATCAATAACATTCAAAACAGGAGGTATAGCCAAAGGCCTATGCTGTGGTAAATGCAAAAAGGTCCTTAATCTTTTTCTAGAATCAGAAATTCCTGGCCCTGCCATTGGAAATGTTCTCTCATAGAATGCAGTGTCTCACCAAAAGAAAACTCTTCAGGAGGGGAGGCCGAGGGGATAGATTCTTCAGCATCAGAATCTTCGTAGGCTGAATAAGCCTCCTGCTGGTGCTCTGACAACACAGATTCATCCGTAGACTCATCTGAAGAGTGGGGGTCAGAGGGCTCTACCCTGGGCCTTTTGTCTGGAGGTGGAAGAGAGCCCCTGTCCGGGTGAGGTTGAGAACCTCTAATTAAGGAGATAAGATCCTCTGCTAGGCTGAGAATTTGAGTGCTGGTAGAAGGCCTCTGAGAGGTAGACTTAGGAAGCAAAGCTTTGGCAAGTTTGGCAGCTTTAGCCCTAGAGAAGGCCTTAATGGACATGGATGCAGGGGGTCTGGCTGCACCACGTGCAGGGGTGGACTTGTCTAAAGGAATGGTGTCGGACATGTCCTGGACACCGGTTTCCATAGGTAGTTCAATAACCGACTCGGCCGGAGCCACCGAGACCGAGGTAGTCGGTTGTAAGGTATCGGCAACAGGAAGCACCGAGGACTCGGTTTCAGCCGAAAACGAGACACTCGCGGTAGGCCTGACCGAGGTTTCAGCCGAAACCGCAGGACGCGAGGGTCTGTCCTTGTCCTTCCGTTTTTTAACTACATGAGAAGTCGGAGTCTCCGACGGCATTTTATATGCAAAGTTAGCCCCAAAATATTCCTCTGCAAACTCCGACCGACGCCCAAGCGTTCGTCGGTTGAAGGAAGCACAGGCAGAGCAGGCAGAGACGTCGTGGTCCGGGCCTAAGCAAGGGAGGCAGTAAGAGTGGAAATCCTTATGAGGTATTTGTTTCCCACAAGTTAAACAATTATTTACTTTATCTGACATCGGCTGAGGCAAGAAAGAGTCCCCAACGGGGTACTTAGCTTTTTCGAAGTCTTCGGTAGCTGAATCAAAGGAGCTGGCCGACTGGCACTTGCGAACTGCTTCTGCTTCGGGCACCGTGCGGCAAGAAAGACTGAGGAAGATGGCGTCGGCTGATGCTTTTATACCCCAGACTCTCTGACGTTGGGGAAAGTGCGACATCAGCCGAGGCCAGACCCAGACTTTGGAATCCGGCCGACCGAAGGGCTGCCTGAGGCAGGACAACCCATATGTTATGACTGCAGATGCATCCTTGAAGGACATCATGCTTAACTACCTCACTTCATCTTAACTCTAAATGCATATCCAACTGACTTACACCTAGCTTCCTCTCACTACCACGTATACTATTCACTCAGTCTCATCTCTTACTCCTCTGTCTTCACCTTCCATCCCATTAGCCCTTCTAGCTTGTTCCACCTTCATGTAGAGCTTCTGCTTTATATCTGCTTGAGTTTAGTGCAATACTTGTATATAAGATTTAGGGTTATGAGTTTAGAACAGCATCCATTTGAACTTAGTACTATCTGTATATACATCCTACCTTTATTTCTAGCCTCTTGCCAGATATTGGTACATAGGTGTGTACTAGGCTAACTGCCCTGGGGCCTTTACAAACCTAGCCATAGGATTACCCTGGCATAGTGCCACCTGACCTCAGTTCCCAGTGCCTCTGTCGAGTAGAGCCACTGGAGGTATTCCCGGGGTGAATTTTCTGTTTCCTATCCACTCATACAGATTTCTCTTGAACAGGGTAAGCGAGGTGCTCTGCTTGACATGTATGGGAAGTCTGTTCCATAGAATGGGCAGTCTCTGGGTTATGTACCTGTCCCTCCAGCATGTTCTGTTAATTGTGGTAATGAGGATGAGGTCTCTGGAGAGTGCGGTGCGGAGGTCTAGGGATTTCTTTAGATGTAGAATTTCTAACAGAGCTGGGTCATACATGGCTTTGTAAGTCAAGCAGAGATCGCTTCTAAGTAGGCGATATGATACAGAGAATAGTTGGAGTTTTTTTGAGTCTGTCCATATAGGACAAGTGTTTTAAGGCCTAGGACCCTCTTTGTGAAGTACTTTTGTGGCCTCTCAGGTTGTTGCAGGTGTCTAGTGAGGTACATGCCAAATGGGACATTGTACTCGATGATTGAGGTAATGAGGGAAGAGTAGAGGGAGACAATGACCTCCTTCTTCCGGGATGCAAAACTCTTAGTAATAAGATGTGCCACACAGAATGACTTTCTGACCACAGTGGCAATGTAGTGACCAAAAGAAAGGTTGCTGTCGACCTGTGTTCCCAGATCTCTTATAATGCCTTCTGTGTTCAGTGGACTACCATCAATGTGGTAATTCATAGGAACTGGGTTTTTCCCCAAACGGGATGACAACACATTTTTTTGGAATTGAGCTTAAGGTCATGGTTCTGACACCAGTCCTTGGTCACAGTGAGGCCATTCTGTTGGATGTCAACATCACTTGGGGAGTTAATAACAGCTCCCAACTTGCAATCGTCTGCAAACTTTATCAGCCAAAGTCCCCTCATGTTGGCCTGGACTTCAGAGAAGTAGATACCAAACAGGAGAGGACCCAGGACCAAACCCTGCGGGACTCCACTCGGTTTGATGCCAAGCTTAGTGAGCTTTTCTATGATTCCTGAGTGGGGAATGGTATCAAAAGCCTTGGCCAGATCAAGGTAGGCTGTATGAACCACCTTGCCTTCATCCACAGCTCTGGTGACTTGACTCGAAGAAGTCGACCAAGTTGAGCAGGCATGATCAAGCCTTCACAAAACCAAACTGTGTGGGATCCAGAATTTGGAGATTCCCTATATCCTTGTTTATTAGGTCCATGATGATGCGTTCCATAGCTTTGCATATCAGACTCATTATGATAATGGGGCGATAGTTCCCAGGGTCTGTAGTTGCTCCTCCTTTGTGGAGTGGGATGACTGTAGCAGTGTGCTATTCGGTAGGGACAAAGCCTGAGGTGAGTCTGTGATTGAACAGGGCACACAGGTGAGGTGCCAGTTCATTCCATTTCATGTAGAACACAACCAGTGATATTGTCAGGTCCCATAGAAACTGTATTCTTGGCCTTGAACAGTGCTGTTTTAACCTTTGCAGCAGTAATACTGGGTGCCTGGCAATACACTGGTATGATTGGTCCGGGGGGGGGGGGTAAAGTAGGCACTGAATCTTTCGGCCAGTATACTGGCAATATCTGTTGGCTCAGTATAGGAGGTACCATTGTGCAGTAGCTCAGAGCAAATCTGGGTATTGCCGTGGAGATTCTTTACATAACTATAGAAGGCCTTGTGGTTGTCTTTACTATCTGCTGCAATTCTGTTTTCATAGCTAGCTTTAGAGGATTTGATGAGGTATCTAAATGTTTTGTGGAGGCTAAGGGAGTTTTTCCAGTCTTGGGATTTCACCTTATTCTGCATCAGTTTCCTCCTCCTGTTGTAGAGTTTGTTTATGGCAGGGGACCACCAGACTGGCTTCCTGTTTTGGGAGAAGAGTGTCTTGGTTCTATTGGGTATGGTGAGATCCATGCATTTGTGTACATGTTCGTACAGTACATTGCTGTATGATTCTGTGATCACACAACTATTCTCCATTTACATGGGTGCCGTAAAGTTAGCCACCTCTGTTTTTAGGAGCCCAAAGTCAGCTTTGGAGAAGTTTTTCATGGTGGTTACCTTTGTGGGGGGGGGGGGGGGTGAGGAGTGGGAGGGATGTGGATTGCCAAGGTGATTAGCTTGTGATCGGATCTAACCAGGGAGGAGATGACTATTGGTACAGAGCAACGGTCATTAGTAATGACCAGGTCAAGGATGTTGCTACCTCTAGTGGGGGTAAGAACGAGCTGGTCCAGGGCATTGGAATTAATGAACTCCAGGAAATTGGGCAAGTGTATTGGTACATGAGTAGTTTACCCAGTTAATGGAGGGGTAATTGAAGTCGCCTAGTAAGAGTGTGTTAGGTTGGACCCCAATATTCTCCAGGGTGCTTAGGAACGTGGAGTGCGAGTCTTGGGATATGGTTGGGAACGTACAGCAGGCTGCAACCTGAATCTCTGTCTTGCCCAATGTTAGCTGCACTTGAAGTATCTCTGATGCGTTATGTTGGGCTACCAGTCTACAGGTGTGCGCATCCTTTAGCAATATGGAAACACCACCACCTTTAGAGCTTTGGTTCAAGTTCTGGGGCCGAAAGGTGTGGAATGAGTTATAGCCTGGAAATGCAGGGGTGCTTTCTGCTGCCTTGAACCAGGTGTCTGTTACAGCACAAATGTCAATATTCTCCATTTAAAGGAGTGCTTCGAGCGAGTGCATTTTGAGATTTAGACTTCTAGCGTTGAGCAGCATGACCCTCAGATTGCATTTGCTTGTAGCTGTTACAGTGGTAATTTGGTCTTTGGAACACCACCTAAAAAAGGCACTACGGGGTGGCAAGAGCCTTGGCCAGTGGTATCTGGAAGTCCAGAGGTGACAGATGCAGGCCATCTCTGGAAAAGCATCAAGGTCCGTCATTCATGTCATCCCAGGCAGACAGATACTGGATCCCCTTAGAATGACACCAGAAACTTAGCCAATTGTTGAAATCAATCATTTTCTGCTTTTACTGTGGTATCATTCTGGGTGATGGTAGGATGCTGCTCAGGGCTAGGGTTATACCCACCTGGGGAAGGTAATCCGAGAGCTCCTCCATGTTTCTTTTCATGTAGTCCAGGGAGGTACATCTCAGGTCATTCACACCCACATGTGCAATGACAGAGTCATATTTATACCTGTTGTTGAGGGACCTGAGTGCGTGCGTTATGTGGCAGATCGTGGCACCTGACAAGCAACTGACTGTTACTTTCTCCTTATTCAACCTAGTGAGTGGGTCATCAGTGTGCCTCACTATTGACTCACCTATGACTAGTGTGCTGGGCATGCTGTTTTGCCTTAGGGCCTTTGGTTGAGTGGCGCACTGTTTAGGGGAGTTATGTGTCTCGTGATTAGTGTTGTGTTGTGATGGTTGAGTGCATTTCTGCCTTGGAGATCTCTATGTTTCATATTGTATGTATAGCTAATGCTTGCTGCAGTATGTATTATTTGTCTATTGTATGTACATTCAATTGCTCTTCATGTACTCTGCTGCTTATTTATTGTTCTGTGGAGCTTTTCTCCCTGGGCCTCCACTGAAAAAAGGACCTGTGTCCAGTTGGAATTTCCCTGTAAACAAATGTAAATAAATAAGTGTACTAACCTCAAAAGGTGCCATAGTCAATATCTATGTATTTGCTTTCTATAAAAACAGCCACTGCTTTTTCATATAATCTGTTTTTTTATATATATGTCTGCCCACTCTAAAGGCAGTGTGGGCCAATCTGCACATCTTTTAAGGTTTCATCTGTAATATCAAATACCAGCTCAAGAATTTGTTTTAGGACTTTAACTTGATATTTTATAACAGGCATTAGGCAAATGATTTCACTAAACACAGAAGTGGAAACTACAGTTTTGTACCTACCATAAATGTAGGTGTTCGAGTGTTCACCCTGCTGCAGTCATCACACTTGGGTTATCCTGTCATCAGGTGGTCCCCGCAGTCGGCCGGATTTCCAAAGTCTTGGTCCGATGTCGGTTGCTGTCACCTCATCTCTGACGTCAGGGCACAAGGGGTACATATATTGCAACCGACACCATTTTCTTCAGTTTTTCTTGCCCCAGATGTCAGGTGCCCCCAAAAAGGTGATCCAAATTAGTACCAAAAGGTGTGAACACTGTACAAACACAAAATCCCTTCAGCTATAAGCAAATACATCAGTAAGGCATAGCAAAGATTTAGCCAGTAGATCAGAGGGGTTGGAGGGAGGGTAACCTGGACTGCAGCAGGGTGAACACCCGAACATCTACATTTATGGTAGGTACAAAACTGTACTATGTTCATCGTGTTACCTTGCTGCAGTTATCACACTTGGGTTGAGTCCCAAAGCTAAGGTAGGGTGGAGGCATCATAGAGGGTTAGTGGAGGCAATGAGGCCCTGCAGAACTGCAGTGGTGAAGCCTGTCCTGGACTTAGAATAAAGAGGTAAGTGATAGTGTTTGGTGAAGGTGTGTACAGAACTCCAAGTTGCAGTTTCTAAAATTTCCTTGGTAGGAACCCCCCTGAGAAAGGCTGTAGATGTAGCTGTTGCCCTGGTAGAGTGGGATCTAATGGTAGGAGGAACTGGTTTCCCATGATGGGTATAGCAGAATCGTATGCAATGGCCTATCCATTTAGAAATGGTTTGCTTGGATATGGCCCTCCCTTGAGAAGCTGTAGCATAGGAAACAAAGAGCTGGTCAGTTTTTCTGAAAGCCTTAGTTTTATCCAAGTAGTAACGAAGCTGCCTGTGAATGTCCAAGGAATGCAGGAGTCTCCCACCTTTGTTCTGTGGATTGGGGAAGAAAGTGGGTAGGTGGATGGTTTGATTTAAAGCTACACTGGAAACCACCTTAGGCATGAAGGAAGGATTAGTTCATAGAGAAACTCTGTCTTGATGAAAAATGAGGAAAGGTTCCACTGTCATAAGTGCCTGTAATTCTGAGACTCTCCTAGTAGAAGTTATTGCCAGGAGCAGGGCAGTCTTCCAAGATAGGAACTGAAGGTCTGCAGAAAAAGCTGGTTCAAAGGGAGGTAGCGTTAGTTTTTCCAGAACAAAGTTGAGGTCCCATGTTGGTGTAGGAGCTCTTCTAGGTGGTCTAATGTTTTTTGCCCCTCTGAGGAACTGCCTTAGGAGAGGATTTGAAAATAAAGGTGGATTTGTGTCGTAGTGAGCTGAAACAGCTGAAGCATGGATTTTAATTGAGGAGAAGGAAAGTCCTTTATGCAACATCTCAGCTAAATACTGCAGAATGTGAGGCATATGAGGCTGAGTTGTGTCTTGGCCTTTAGCTTGGTTCCAAGCAGAAAACCTTTTCCATTTGTCCGAGTAAGCCTTCCTGGTGCTTGGCCTCCTGGCTTCTAGAATAACATCCAGTACTGCTTGTGAAAGAGGGGCAGGTTGGATACTTAATTGATATGCCATGCAGCCAGGTTTAAGGTTTTGATCTGGCTGTGTAGAATCTGCTTGTCCTGCTGCATGAGCAAATGAGGTATTTGAGGCTATATCCATGGTGGGCTGTGAGCCATATTCTTCAATAGCGGGTACCAGTGCTGGCGTGGCCAGTCTAGGGCCATGAGAATCATTCGAGGTTTCTCCTTTTTGACCTTCAAAAGAACCTTTGTGAGAAGAGGTAATGGAGGAAAGGCATATGCTGTCAGGTTTTTCCAACTGAAGGAGAGAGCCTCCACTTTCCAAGCTTGATGGTGGAATGTCCTTGTACAAAATTTTGTCAGCTGGTAGTTTTGAGGACTGGCAAACAGGTCTATATTTGGTAGGCCCCATCTTTGAATTATCATTGTAAATATTTGTGGGTCTAGCTTCCACTCGTGGGGATCTTTGATGTTTCTGCTTAGGTCGTCTGCCAATGTGTTTTTCTGTCCTGGCAGGAATTGAGCTTGTAACTGGACTTGGTAGGCCAGAGCTGTGTTCCATAAAATTATTGCTTGCCTGCAAAGAGGGTAGGAATGTGTGCCCCCTTGTTTGTTCATGTACCACATTACTGTGGTGTTGTCTGTCTTTATTGCAAGTTGTCCTGGCTGTAGTAGATCCTTGAAGGCTGTCAGAGCTTTCTGTACAGCTAGCATCTCTTTTTGGTTTATGTGCAGTTGTCTTTGTTCTGCAGTCCATAGGCCTTGAATGCATTGCCCTGCCATGTGTGCCCCCCAGGCATACTCTGAAGCATCTGTTGTGATAGTTTGCCTGGGTGGGGGCAAGGTGAAAGGCTGACCCTTGTTGAGGTGACATGCCTGTGCCCACCATAGAAATTCCTGTTGAAGGCAGGGAATGAGAGATATCACTGTGTCCAAGCTGTGGCTGTGTTGAGACCATACGCTTTTTAGGTACCACTGTAATTTCCTCATATGCAGTTTTGCAAATGGTATTATCAGAATGCAAGATGCCATGAAGCCCAAAGCCTGCAGAATTTTTCTTGCAGTTAATTGGTCTTGGGTTGCCATTGTCTTGAAATATTGAGTCAGTTGCAATTGCCTGTCTGGTATAAGATAAGCCTTCTGGGCCGTTGTGTCCAAGCTGACACCCAGGAATGTCATTTTTTGTGAGGGTACTAGTTTTGACTTCTTTTCGTTTACTGTGTACCCCAGACAATTTAGTAGATGCTTCACAAAAGCCAGATGTTGTAGGAGAATGCCTTTTCTTTCTGCTTGGATGAGGCAGTCGTCCAAGTATGTATAAATTTGAATTCCTCTGTCTGCAGTATGCACTTACTGGTGCCAGGCATTTTGTGAATACTCTGGGCGCAGTAGATAAGCCAAAGGGCAGTGCAGAGAATTGATAATCGGTTGAACCTGCAATGAAACAGAGGTATCTTCTGCAACTTTGTCTGATAGGGACATGCAGGTATGCCTCCTTGAGGTCCAACGTTACCAGCCATGCCCCAACCATGGGAAGTAGCTGCCGTAGTGTTAGCATCTTGAATTTGGGAACTTGTAAGTAAGTGTTTAGAATTGAAAGGTCCAGAATTGGTCTCCAAGCATTTTCTTTTCTGGGTACTAGGAAGAGTCTTGAGCAAAATCCTTGGCCTTGCTCTTGAGTTGGTACCCTTTGAATGGCTCTCATGGCCATGGGAGCTGTAATTTGTTTTTGAGCCTCTGCCCTTTGATTTTGTGGCAGGTTTGGCATTCCTCTTTTTATTGGCAAGGTGTAAAAGTGGAATCTGTATCCTCGTAAAATTATGTCTAGGACCCATTTGTCCTTTGTGACCATGTGCCAGTTGTCTGCAAATAGTGCTAGTTTCCCCCCCAGGGGGGCTGACAAAAGAGCTTTGTTTGGCCAGCTGAGGTGCAAGTCATTGAGTTTGCCTTCTGGTGGGTTGAAACCTGTCTTCTCCTCCCTTCTGGGTTGGAGTGCCCCCATTGGCGAGGTTTATACTGAGCTTGTGGTTGTCCTCTGCCCCTTGGGCGCCTGTATTTATCCCTCTGAGGCCTGTCAGTGGCTGGAAAGGACCAATTTTTTGTTGGCCAGTTTCTGCTGAAGCGAGGGGGTTGTACTTGTAGGAAATCTTTGACTGTCTGCACTGATTTTGCCTTATCTTCCATTGTCTTTAAAACTTCTTCTGCTTTAACACCAAAAAGAACATCCTGCTGTAAGGGAGCATCTAGTAGTTTTGCTTTAACATGATCAGGCAGACTTTGTTCCTTTAACCAGGCATGCCTACGTATAACTGATCCAGTGACAACTGCTCTGCAGGAGGCCTCTAAAGAATCAAACCCACATTGTAAGGTATGTTTGCCCACCTGCTCGGTGGCGTGCAACAAATCCTGTACTTCTTTCAATTCAGATTGTTGAGGGAGGGTGGTTATCTTTTGTTTTAACTGAGAGATCAGAAATTGCTGATACTTAAGCATATGAAATTGACAGTGTAGTGCTCTCATAGCTAAAGTGGCTGAGGTGTAAACCTTTTTCCCCCATCTGTCTAGTGCTCTTGAATCCCTTTCAGAAGGTACTGGATTTTTAGCCATGGAAGCCTTAGCCCCCTTGGGACCCTGGGAGATAGTCTCTGGGTCAGCTACTGGGCTTTTGTAAAGGAATTTGTGGGAATCAGGTACTCTGTAGTATCTGTCAGGCTTGGCCGGGGCAGGAGGTAGAGAGTCATGGTTGAAACTGGATTCTAAATAGACATCATCCACAATGTCCAAAACAGGAGGGATGGCTAGAGGTCTGTGTTAGGGGAGTAAAAGAAACTCTCTGAGCCTTTTCTTGGAATCATCCTGACCTTCCCAGAGAAAATGTTCCCTCATAGTGTGTAAAGTTTCCCCAAAAGAGCAATCTTCTGGAGGGGAAGATGAGGGAATAGAGTCCTCAGCATCAGAATCTTCATAAGGAGAGAAGGAATAGTCTTGGTCCTCAGAAGAATCCGAAGAAATAGACAGTTGTTCAGAGGAAGCAGAATCTTCCTTTTGTCTAGGCCTTTTGTCAGGAGGAGGCTGAGAACCCCTGATAAGAGAAATCAAATCTTCAGCCATCTTGAGCATCTGTTTCTTAGGCATAGGGCCTTGAACAGGAGACTGAAGTGAAGCCTTTTTCGATTTAGGAGGAGTCTTCGACTTGGAAAACTTTTTGACTGTAAGAGTCGTCAGCCTGAAAATGCCTTCAGAAACCAATGGCGTTTCAGAAGCACTGACGTCCTTGGAAGGTAAATCGTCGGAAGGGCCTGAAGTAAAAGGCTGTGTCGGCCTAGTACATTCCGTCAAAATATCTGTAGAGGTCGCTGGTTCCAGAACTGCGGTAGTCAGAGGCTGCGTCAGAGCCTCACTGATAACCGGAGACCAGATCAAGAGAGGCCTCGGAATTGGGCTTAGGCCTGGGCTGTCGGTCCTTGTCCCTGCACTTTTTGTGCACGCCAGTAGTCGGTAGCTCCGATGGCATGTTATAATTACATTTTCTACCAAAAAAGTGCCATGCGAAATCAAATCGTCTTTTAATAGTACGTTTATTAAATCTAGCACAAAAACGACAAGAAGTGACGTCGTGATCAGGGCCTAGGCAAGGTATGCAATAAGAATGAAAATCCTTATGAGGTATTTGCTTCCCACAAGAAATACAATTGTTAACTTTTTCTGACATCGGTCTGAGGCAAGAAAAATTTCCCCAACAGGGTACTTAGCTTTATAGAAGACTTTGGTCTGAAATTCGAATTCGAAAATCTCAGGAGTCTGCCGACCGGCACTTGCGAACTGCTTCTGCTTCGGGCACCACGCGGCAAGAAAGACTGAAGAAAATGTCGTCGGTTGCAATATATGTACCCCTGGCGCACTGACGACAGAGATGAGGTGACAGCAACCGACGTCGGACCAAGACTTTGGAAATCCGTCCGACTGCGGGACCGCCTGACGACAGGATAACACAAGTGTGATGACTGCAGCAGGGTAACACGATGAACATCAGGTATCTATATTCTTGGCATAATGGTCTGGGGATCCTCCTCTCCTCATCATTTAGCATTACCTATAAACCTGGTGCCAGCTTAGATTTCCTTGTGGACTCCAGTAAACCATTGCTGGATTTGTGAATGAGTTTTTATATGGATACTTCAATTTCTTGGGAATCCTACTATATTTGTTTAGGTTTCCTGAGAGAAAGAGGCTTGGAATCTAGGCCTAAGGGTGCCAACTCAGAGACCTACTCAAATGCTTGAAGGGTGAAGGCAAAACCAGGAGTTAGTTTATTCATGCCCAAGAGGCCTAGCCATCGCTTCTTAGATTCTGACACCTCTATGGAGCCCCACTTAAAATGAACCGGCATGAGGTTCAAAATGTTGCAAAGTGATACGGTTTACAACGGGGAGCATGAGGAAATGGTTACATCACAATCAGAAGTATAGCCCAGTGTTGTGTAGGTCTGGGAAGAATAAGCTGAATTTTCCCTTTCCATCTCAGAGTCCAAAGAACTGAAGGGTAGAGATTCCTTTCTTCTACTGAGAGGAGGGACTAACCTGACACAGAGCTGCATGGTTGTAGGACTGATTCTACAGGGCCAGTCAGTAAATCTTTTACAGTCAATAGTCAGAAGTGTGTCAACATAGGGCCTCAAACACTGGGTCTATTTTAGAACACAGAAGGCAATGTTGCTATGGCATGAGGCCTAGGAAATATTTCAAAAACACCCTGATCATTATATGCAAGGCTCACACAGCTCCTCAGGCTATGCAGTAATGCACACAATATCAACATTCAAGCAGACAATTTTTGTTGGTGCCTGTGAACCAACACCTAAGCCTAGTTGTCACAGCAACTACTTCAGAGGTCTAAGACTTGGGCAGTGAATGACATCTACATTCCACCGTCTGCCTCTGGACTGGGGGAGAGGTCAGGAAAGCCAGTGATTCCACAGCTGTGGGACAAGAAACAAAGCACACACGATAAAATCTTATCAGAACAGATGTCTACAAGTCCCCCTGAGAATGGAAGGGTTCTCCAAGACCTCAAAATCCCTACTTGCTTTTTTGGACAGGAATTTTCTTACAGTGCTTTATCCGTATTGTTTTTCTATGCTTAAAGCCATTGGTAGAGGTACTGTCAAGCATACAGGTAGCCTTGACCAAGGCCTCTGACTCCCTATGGCCTAAGAAGGCCTTGAATATACTCCTCAACCTCTTAGTGCAAATAATCTGAACAAAGCCACAAATAATGGGGGACAAAGGCCCAAAAGTAGGGACACTTTTTAAATATTGCTCTTAAACTTAAAGCAGGTTTTTGCATTAGCACATTTTTTTTTCTGAATTAGCACAATTTTTCTGAAGGATATGAAGTCAAACTCAAATGAAGGATATGCCAGAGCACAGAGGAACCAAAGGAAGCCCTGCTCCTAGACACCAAATACAACTTACAATGCATAACAAAGGTATGGGGGTTAGACAAGTAGCAGCAGCGCAAATCTAATTGAAAACAAGTTTTGCCAAGAAGGCAGAAGATGTGGCGACTGACCTAGTCGAATGGGCTTTAACTGATCTGGAAAGCTCCAGGTGTCTGTTTACATAAATGTAAGAGATACAGCTGGCGATCCAATGAGAAATAGATACCTTGGAAACTGCTTGACCTTTCCTGGCCTGAGAAAGCAACAATGAACTGATCAGACTTCTGAAAATGTTCAGTTCTCGAGGTAAAAGCGTAACAGTCTATGGACGTCCAGCAAATGCAACTGATATTCCCCTTTATTAGAAAAATTGGGGAAGAACACAGGAAGCTGAAAAGATTGGTTGAAGGTAGCCTCCAAGGCTACCTTAGGGACGAATAAAGGATTGGCCCCGAGAGACATCCTATCCTTATGGAACACCATAAAAGGGGGTTTTAATGCAGACAGCCTGCAACTCGAGACCCTCCTGGCTGAAGTAACAGCCACCAAGAATGCAGTCTTCCAAGACAGGAATTTGAGATCACAGGTCACCGCGGGCTCAAAAGGCTTCTGCGTCAAAGACTGCAACACCAGTGTGAGATCCCATAGAGGAGAGGGATCTTTGATAGGAGGTCTGAGAAGAAAGATCCCCTTAGAGGAAGGCATTACACAGCCTTGAATAAAAGGTAGGACTTTTGTTCAAATGGAAGTTGGACATAGCCACCAATTGATGTTTAATCATAGAGAAACTGGACCCTTGCTGAAAAAGAGAGGCCAAGAACAACAAAATGTCATGGACAGAAGCTGAAAACAGATCTAGATTTCATTGCATGGCCCAAATAGAAAATCTCTTCCATTTGCTGGAATACAAAATACACCTTCTTGGTTGACATTTTTTGAGAGGCCAAGATAATGTTCTTAACTGGAGAAGGAAGCCTGGTCTGGGATAGGATCACTGGAACTGGATGAACCAAGCAGTCAGACGAACAGAGTGGAGATTGGGAAGAGGAAGCCCCCGCAGATGGGAAATGAGATCCGGAATGGCATCTAATATCCAGGGCAAATATTTCAGATGAGACCAGAGGAAGGAAACCACATCTGACGAGGCCAGAAGGGGGCAATGAGGATGACAAGAGTCTTCAGGTGATGGACTTTCTGTAAGACCTTGGGGATGAATGGAATTGATGGATAAGCATACAGAAGTCCCGGCAGCCAATTGTGAACCAGAGCATTCCTGGACGACTCCCCTGTGGGAGGGGATCAAGGAAAAGTAGTTACTGCATTTGTGGTTGATCAGAGGTGCAAAAAGTTCACAGCAAGGGAGACCCCAGCAGTTAAATATCCGACGTGCCACTGATGGGTTCAGGGACCACTTAAGAGGACTCAGCATACATCTGCTGAGCTTGTCGGCTAATAAATTGGAATTGCCAGGAATGTGCAAGAAGAAAACACCTGGAAGACATCACCCATTCCCACAGTCTCATGGCTTCTCTGCAGAGGGGACAAGACTGTGTTCCCCCCACTTAATGATATACCAGACTACCGGCATGTTGTCTGTTTGAACTGCAGTGGTCCCGAGAGGGAGACAGTCCAGGAAGGCTTGCAACATTAGAAGGACTGCTCTCACCCTCCAGTACATTTATGTGCAATTTGGTCACTAAGGGGGACCATGTGCCTTGAACCGTCCTTCCCTGAAAATGCACCACCCCAAAAGGGAGACATCTGCGGTCACTGTGGCCTTGGGTTGGGGAAGACAGAAAGGTCTTCCCAGAAGGTGATCCTGACCTTGGGAGTCACCAAGCAAGGTGACGTCTGCATATCTGAGAAATCCTGACAGTCCAGGATATGGGATGAAACTGAGCTGATTATTGCAATGCTAGGGTCCCCTGCAGAAACCTCATACGATATCGGGCGACAGGCACTTACTGGATTGTCTCAGCCATCGACCCTAGCGCTTGCAAGGTCAAGTGGACCGTGGGATGCTTCAGATCCAGCAACTGATGGACCTGGTCCCAAATAATCTGGAATCTTCGTAGGGGGAAGTGCTGCAGTCTCTGACACCGTGTCCAGAATGATCCCAATAAATTCCAGGTTCTGACACTGGGGAAAGATGGGATTTGGATAGGTTGACTGTAATGCCTAGATCATAAAAAGAGACAGACTGCAATCCGTGGCCAGTGTGAGTTGATGCCTTGTGGGGGCCGTCAAAAGCCAATTGTCCAGGTGCAGAAAGACGTGGAAACCTTGCAGTTGGACATGAGCTGCCAGCACTGCCATGCATTTGGCAAACATCCAGGGGCAGTGTGAGTCCAAAGGGCAGAGCTCTGAACTGGTAGTGGTTGGCACCTAGCCAAAAGCGTAGGTATCTCCTGGAGCATCTGTTGATTTTGATGCGATAGTACACATCCTTGAGATCCACTGAACACATCCAGACAGCCTTGCACAGAAGAGGCAGAATGAACTGAACAGCGACCATCCAGAACTTCAACTTCTGGACCAACAAGTTTAGTTCACTGAGGTCCAAAAAAGGGACATAAGTCCCCAGTTTTCTTGGGCACCAAAAAGAAGCAAGAGTAAGTTCTGGACCATCACTGTCTTGTTGGGACCTCTTGGGTGGCTCTTGCTTGAAGGAGGTCTTGAACCTCGAGAAGGGCCAGCTCCCTCTGATGGGCTGGAAAGTCTGAGAGAGATTTTTGAACTGGAGGGGGCTGAAAAAAGGATATGAAGTTATCCCAGGAAATTATGTTTAACACACACTGATCTGCGGTAATACTTGTCCAGGCTAGTGGGAGGATGGAGAGTCGACCCCCGACTGCCTCCAGGGCAGAACAGCTGAGCAGTGCTTCAGGAGCGCTGAGGGAGCTTCTCCGAGAAGGGTTCCTGGGAGCCCTGGTTCTGCAGGCATTACAGTTGTGTACACTTACCATAAATTAGATGTTCGAGTGTATTCACTGTTGCAGTCATTACATTTGGGTAATCTGCTTGCAGGTTGCCCTCAGTCGGCCTGCTTAACAAAGTCTTGGGTCCTGCGTCAGTTGCTGTCCCTTCTTCCATGTCATCAGGGGTATAAAAACATGCAGCCAATGGCATTACATCAGTTTTCTTCTTGCCCCAGATGTCAGGTGCCCCCCTAATGGGAAGCAAATAAACAAACAAACACGAAAGTATACCTTCAACAAAAAGCAAATACACCAAAAAAAGGCTTTTAAGCATAGTAAAGGAAAGTAGAGGTATAGACAGAAGAAGTTAGGAGGCTGGAGGGAGGGTAACCAGGACTGCAACAGTGAATACACTCGAACATCTACATTTATGGTAAGTGTACACAACTGTACTGTTCTTCGTGTTTCACTGTTGCAGTCATTACATTTGGGTAGATTCCCAAAACTATGGTTGGGAGGAGGAGTTTATATAGCATTAGGGCCAGCTATAAGGCCCTGCAAGACAGCAGTGGCAAAACCAGCTCTGGATTTAGAGAAAATTGGCAAATGATAATGTTTGGTGAAAGTATGTACAGAACTCCAGATAGCAGTTTCTAGGATGTCCCTGGTAGGAACACCTCTGAGAAAATCTGCAGAAATAGATGCAGCCCTGGTGGAGTGAAATCTGATCCCCTGGGGGATAGGTTTTCCATGGTGCTTATAGCAGAAATGAATGCAATGGCTTATCCATTTAGAAATGGTTTGTTTTGAAATAGCCTTCCCTTCTGCCCTGCAGCAAATGCTACCAGCAGTTGTTCAGATTTTCTTGCAGGTTTAGTCCTGTCCAAGTAGAATCTAAGTTGTCTGTGCACATCCAAGCAATGCAGAATCAGTTTCCCTTTGTTCTGTGGATTGCGAAAGAAGGTTGGCAAATGAATGGACTGATTAAGAGCCACACTGGATACCACCTTGGGAATGAAGGATGGATTGGTCCTGAGTGACACCCTGTCCGCATGAAAGATGATGAAAGGCTCCACTGCCATAAGGGTCTATAATTCAGATATCCTTCTAGATGAAGTGATTGCTAAAAGGAAAGCTGTTTTCCAAGAAAGAAATTTTAAGTCTGCAGTAGCAGCTGGCTCGAAAGGAGGTAGAGTGAGTTTCTCCAATACAAAGTTAAGGTCCCAGGCAGGGCTCTCTTTTTTTGGCCCCTCTTAGGTACTGCTTGAGCAGAGGATGAGAGAAGAGGGGAGGTTCTGTGTTGTAATGAGCTGAAATGTCTGAGGCATGGATTTTAATGGAGGAAAAAGACAGGCCCTTGTGAAGCATCTCAGTTAAGTATTGCAAAAGCTGAGGTAAATTGGGCGCTGCTGTGCTCATCCCTTGAGATTGGTTCCAGGCACAGAATCTTTTCCATTTTTCAGCATAAGATTTTCTAGTACTAGGCCTCCTTGCCTCTAAGATGACATCCATCACAGGTTTGCTGAGGGATGATAATGGTGAGTTTAAGTAATTAGCCAGGCTGCAAGGTTCAATGTTGGAAGCTGAGGGTGCAGAATCTGGTTCTCCTGCTGAGACATCAGGGAAGGGGTCTGAGGCAGGTGCCATGGAGGTAACTGCGACACACTGCGCAGGAGGGGGTACCAGTGTTGGCGTTGCCAGTCTGGAACAATCAAAATCATCCTTGGTTTGTCCTGTTTGAATTTTAATAGAACTTTGGAGAGCAGAGGCAGCAGGGGCTTAGACTGATAGGTTTTTCCAGCTGAAGAACAGAGCATCCACTTCCCAGGCTTATTTGTAGGGAGTCCTTGTGCAAAACTTTTCCAATTTGTAGTTCTGGGGGGAGGCAACTAGGTCTATGTCTGGGCTCCCTCATTCACTTGTCAACATGTTGAAAATCTTTGGTTCCAGTTTCCACTCGTGTGGGACCATGAGGTTTCTGCTTAGTCCATCTGCCAGTGTACTTAATTTTCCTGGCAGGAATTGAGCTTGTAGGTGCACTTGATAGCTCAAGGCTGTGTTCCACTATGCCATGGCTAGTCTGCAGAGGAGGTAGGAATGTGTACCCCCCTGCTTATGTACCACATAACCGTGGTGTTGTCCATCTTTACCATTAGTTGTCCTGGAAGAATGTAGTCCTTGAAGGCGGTCAGAGCATTCTGTACAGCAAACATTTCTTATTGATTGATATGTAGGTGCATTTGACTTGGGTTCTATTTGCCCAGAATGCACTTCCCTGCCAGGTGAGCCCCCCCATGCACAGTCTGATGCATCTGATAGGATTTGGGCAGCAGGGGGTAGTGTGAATGGTAGTCCCTTGTTTTGGTGGCAGGCCTCTGCCCACCAGAGGAACTCTAGGCATAGGCAAGGTATGATAGGAATCTTTGTTTCTAGGCTATGAGAATGTTGACTCCATAGGCTTTTTAGATACCACCGTAGTTTCCACATATGCAGTTTTGCATATGGAATTAGAAGAATGCAGGAGGCCATGAACCCCAAGGCTTGGAGTATTTGTCTTGCAGATAGCAGGGTATTTGTGGCCACTTGTTTGAAATAGGTTATCAAATGATTTTGCTTTTCTGGCATGAAGTAAGCCATCTGGGAAGTTGTGTTCAAGTTTGCTCCCAGGAATATAATTTGTTGACAGGGTACCAGTTGTGATTTCTTTTTGTTTATGGTGTACCCCAGGCAAGTTAGAAAAAGAAGTTATGTACTCACCATAACGTTCCATCTGAGTAGGTAACTTCATTTGTCAGCAACCTGTGGGTATCGGATCCGAGCCGGCAGCTTTCCAAGCTTGAGATCCGAGCTCCAAACTCCTCCCCTTACCCATAATACCCTGCCATCTCCTTCCAACCCTCAGATCGCGTTTGCCCATTTATACAATACCACAAGACAATACCACAACCTGAAAGGTAAAACCTAACCTAAGGTTTAAGAAAAACTGGGACCATACTATGGTCCAGGTATCTAAAGAACCTGGTTAGGGGGAAGGAGGGAGGGTCGGTTGCTGACAAATGAAGTTATCTACTCAGATGGAACGTTATGGTGAGTACATAAATCCTTTATCTGAAGTAGTTAACTTCATTTGATCAGCAACCTGTGGGACAGAGTCCCCAGCTACCGAAACACTTGGGAGGTCCTCAAGGAAGGATATTCCGGAGCACTGCAGAGCCAAAGGCTACTCTACCTCTGGAGATCAAATCCAAGTTATAATGAGAGATAAAGGTGTGTGAAGAGGCCCAGGTAGCCGCAGAACAAATGTCATCCAGGGGAATCTTTGACCAAAAGGCAGCAGAAGTAGCCAATGAACGGGTTGAGTGAGCATGGACCCCTAAGGGCTCAGTCAGACCAGAAATCTTGTATGAAAGTAAAATGCAGCTAGAAATCCATCTGGCTAGAGTCACCTTCGACACAGGCTTCCCCAAGAAGGGCTTTGCAAAAGAAACAAAGAGCTGCTCAGATTTTCGAAAAGCAGCTGTTCTGTGCAAGTAAAAACACAACTGTTTATGCACATCTAAAAGATGAAGTTTATATTCCCCTTTATTCTGATAATTAGGGAAAATTGGTAGATTAATAGACTAATTGATGTTCACCTCAGAAGCCACTTTAGGTAAAAAGATTGGATTAGTCCTGAGAGAGACCCTGTCTTTATGGAAGACAAGATACGGGGGCTTAATACAGAGGGCCTGAAGTTCCGACACCCTTCTGGCTGAGGTGATAGCTATTAAGAAGGCAGTTTTCCAACATAGGAATTTCAATTCAACCGAAGCTGCAGGTTCAAAGGGGGGTCCGGTGAGAGCCTGAAGGACCAGTCAGGTCCCATGGAGGAACGGCATTTCTAATGGGAGGCCTTAAGAGAAAGGTGCCTTTCAAGAAAGTCTTACAGATCTTAGTGGAGGCTAAGGGACTGAAATTGTCTCCAATGTGGAAATGGGATATAGCAGCCATCTGTACCTTTACAGTAGAAGAGCTGACCCCTTGTTGGAAGATGCGAGATAGGAAATCAAGCACTGCTGGAATAGGAGCAGTAAAAGGGTCCAAATTCCTATCGGAGACCCAGATGGAAAAACGTTTCCATTTGCTATTGTAAACCTTCCTGGTAGAGGGCTTATGAGCCGCTACCAGGATGGATCTCACTGCCGACGAGATACCTGGAGTCCTAGCAATTAATGGAACTGGAACAACCAAGCTGAGAGCTTGTGGTCGATCAGATTTGGGGGTTCCAATCCCAATGGGTGAGATATCAGATCCGGAATGGGATCTAAGGTCCAAAGAGGAGCTATGAGGTGAGACCGTAGAAAAGGGAACCAGGTTTGATGAGGCCAGAATGGGGCTATGAGGATAATCTTGTTCCGCAACCGACGAGCTTTTTGTAAGAATTTTGTCATCAATGGAAGAGGAGGATAAGCATAACGAAGATCGGATGGCCAAGCATGAACTAGAGCATCTCTGGGGCTTTCTCCCGGGGGGGGGGGGGATTAGAGTGAAAAACTCGCTGCACTTCACGTTTGAAGGCGATGCAAAGAGATCGTAGCAAGGCTGGCCCCACTTGCGGAAGATCTGATTCGCTACTAAGGGGTTCAGAGACCACTCATAAGGTGAGAGGATAGTTCGACTCAGCTTGTCCGCCAGGATGTTGGACCGACCCGGAATGTGCGTTGCTAACAGAAACCGGTAGGTGGATATCGCCCAATCCCAAACTCTCATGGCCTTTCGGCAAAGAGGGTAAGACCTGGATCCCCCCTATTTGTTGATGTACCAGACTACCGACATGTTGTCTGTCTGAATTGTAATAGTCCCTGGAGGGAGAAGGGCATAAAGGGCCTGCAACGCTAGAAGCACTGCTCTCATCTCCAGAACATTGATATGCAGCACGGGCTCTGTCTGAGTCCACGTACCTTGGGCAGTCCTGCCCATGCAATGCCCCCCACCCCAAGGCAAGAAGCGTCCATGGTTACCATGGCTTGGGGTTGCGGCATAATAAATGGTCATCCTTCCTGAAGTTCCCGAGACTGGATCCACCACATGAGAGAATCCCTGCAAACTCTGCTGAGGCAGATTGGAGAGTCCAACGGATGCTGAAGGATCGACCACTGAACCAGCAAGGTCCACTGGAGGACTCTCATGTGTAAGCGTGCTAAGGGCGAAAGGTTGATTGCCGCTGCCATGGACCCTAAGGCTCTCAGGACTAATTCCGCTGATGGGGCTTAAAGTTGAAGGAGTGCTAAGATGTGGAGGGTCAAGTTGCGAAGTCTGTCCGACGTCAAAAAGGCCTTTGTTTGAAGCATGTCTATCCGGGCCCCTATGAAGTCCAGGACTTGTGCAGGTTGAAGAACATTTCCTGTGGTTTATAGTGATCCCCAACTGGGAAGACCGGAGCAGGAAATAATCCCTGGCTAAGCAAAGTAGATGCCTGGTGGGGGCGGTAAGGAGCCAGTCGTCTAGGTATGGAAAAACCTGTATTCCCTGAAGCCTCAGGTGGGCTGCTACAACTGCTACGACCTTGGTGAACACCCTGGGGGCTGTGGTGAGGCAGAAGGGTAGGACCCTGAACTGGAAGTGACTGGCCCCTAGCCAAAAGCGGAGGAACCTCCTGGAACGCCTGTCCATGAGAATGTGGTAGTACGCGTCCTTGAGGTCTATGGAGCACGTCCAGTCATTCTCTTGCAACAGGGGGAGAATAGACTGAAGTGTGACCATCCGGTATTTCACCTTGGCAATGAAGAGGTTCGTAGTAGAAAGGTCAAGGATTGGCCTCAAGTCCCCCGTCTTTTTTGGCACCAAAAAGAACCTGGAGTAATTGCCTAACCCAAACTGGTCTGGGGGGACGTGCTGGATGGCTCTTTTTTCTAGCAGCTTTTCTATTTCTAAAGCTGCAGCCTCTCTCTGACTGGGTGGTACATCGGGGAGGCGCCTCGATCGAGGAGGTAAGTTTACGAAGGGGATAGAGTAACCTCTGGATATTACACGAAGCACCCAGCGATCCATCGTGAAGGACTCCCATTGTGCCAAGTGCTTTGAAAAATGCCCCCCCGACTGCCTCCAGAGAGGAGCAGTTGGGCAACCCCTCAGGGCTGCTGCGTGGGTCGATTAGAGAAAGGTTCTCACGACCCAAACTGTCGAAGGGAGCATTAGCGAAGGACGCCTTGAAGGGTTCCGCAAAGTTGGAGCCAGGCATGACGCCTTAAGGCGATGCCTGATCCGCTGGCTCTAGCGGCTCCCTCCGTGGCATGGGAGAGGAGCCGCATAGACGTGTTTGACACAGCTTTTAGAGTAGCCATGCGAGTCTAGAAGGTTTGTTTGTCCTCGGCTGACATGGACTCTGGAGGAGACTCAGCGTATTCTTTGACCAGATCTCGCTGGAGCCTAATAACATGGGCCAAGTAATTCAGTGCCCTTATAGAGAAGGTAGCTGAAGCAAACATCCGCTTTCCAAGACGGTCCATCGTCTGAGACTCCTTATCAGGAGGATGGACCGAGGAACTATCCTGTGCTAGTTCCTTCTTGGTGGCAGCTGCTACCACCATGGCATCTACGGGGGAACCTTTGATCCAAGCTGTCTTATCCACTGGGGGGCTAAGAATCTTATCAGGCCTCTTGGGAATTGGCTCTACAGTGTCCGGATCCTTAAATGCCCTGGGTAGTGATCAGGCCCACCAGGGGGTCGAACAGAGGGGACACCCAAGAGGTAGACGGGCCTGCGACGAATGCCTCCAGAACCACAGACTCATCCGAGGAAGGCTTTTGGGCTGCCCACCCCCCCTTTAAGCACAGCATTTCTATAATGTCTACAAAGGAGAAATCCTTGGGGGTGACCTGGGGGAACCTTCCTTTCCTCTAAGTCGGTGTCTTCCGTGAGAGACTCAGGGGAGTCCAAGTGCCTCCTTTTACACTTGTGTTTGTGAGGGATCTCCTCGGGGGGGCTGTCCGAGGAAAGCTCACCAACAGGGTCTTGTTCCTCTGAAGGAACTGTCTGGGACATTGACGCAGTCTGTCCCTGGGGCCGGACGATGGAGGACAGGCCCATATGCAATGGAATGGTGGCTGGACCCGTAGTAAGAGCAGGGTGTCTCGAACCTCTCAAGAGAACCCTCTCCACCACGTTGAACGCCGAGGGTGAACTGCTCTGTCTGGGATCCGTGATCAACGCCCTCGGGTCCGACGTGGGGACTGAAGCCGGAGCCAAAGCGATCGGATCCGAAAGAGAAGTGTGCCTCGACTGCAACGGAGCTGAAGGTGCACCAGCCCTCTCAGATCCGACGCCTGGCCCTCGGTCCTGAGAGCTCGGATCCGGAAAAGGATCCGGCAAACTCGAAGGCACAGCTGACGAAGTAGCAACCACTATCAGTGCCGACGACTCCTCGGCTCCAAGACTACTCGGATCCGTCGGCTCCGAAACCCGATAGTGGATCAGAGAAGGAGCTATGGGGGCGAAAAAGGTGGCTGAACTCCCCTGAGGGGGAGGCAGGAGCACCCCATCTGGGTCTGTAGAAAGCAACGATCATCCGTCCATGTCGGCATCAGAAAGGCTTCGGGTAGACCTAGACGAGGCCGCCGAAGCTGGCCTGGAGGGCCACCACGACAACCTCAAAGATGACCAGGGCTCCTTCTCTGGCTCCGGAGAAGCATGGAGAGCGGAGCCGAGAGGGGAGGACCAGGGAATCTTCTGAGGGGAAGAAAGGAGTTTAGCGGGGCTGAAGGGGCTGACTCAGCCCTCCGCTTGTGGCTCCTGTGCTTCTGTCCATCTTTTTCCCTCTCTCTTTCTCTCTCCTTTCTATTTTCCTTGGTTCTTTCTCTCCATGGCAAACAACGGGAGTTTGAGTCCCAGCCAGGGGAGACAGGGTAGCAGGCTGAACAGCCACGGCTGAAGCCACTGAGGGAGAGGAGGAAGAAGCCAAGTCCGAGGGTATAAGACCCGCCTGGATAAGCTTGCTCCTCCTATCCCTCAGGGCCCGGGGGTTAAAAGCTGCATAAATATGACAGCCCGGTGAGAGGTGTGCAACCCCCAGGCAAATAATGCACTGAGTGTGGCCAACGGCTGGGGAGAGCTTATGGCCACACTCAGAGCATTTAGAGAAAATAGCCTTAGGGCCTTCGGCCATTCTAGACACTTACCACATGCACTCACACACACAAGACTAAGGAGAAGGATAGAAGTATTAAAAAAAAAAAAAACTAAGATAAGAAGGAAAAGGTCGATAAGTGAACAATCTGACACACCACTACTCACAAAAAAGAAATCGCAAAGAGATTATTTTAACAATTACTCACTAACTCTTAACCAGGAGCTCATCTCTGCTTGTAGAAGCCGCGGCAAACGAGATCTGGGGGTTGGAAGGCGATGCAGGGTATTATGGGTAAGGGGAGGAGTTTGGAGCTCGGATCTCAAGCTTAGAAAGCTGCCAGCTCAGATCCAGGTCGGATCCGATACCCACAGGTTGCTGATCAAATTGAGTTAACTACTTCAGATCCCTTTTTAAAAATGCCAGATGATTCAAAAGTATGCCCTGGCTTTCTGTCTGAATTAGACAGTTGTCCAGGTATGGGTATATTTGAATACTTCGTTGCCTGCAAAATGCAATAACTGGAGCCAGGCACTTTGTGAATACATTGGGCGCAGTAGACAAGCCAAAGGGCAGTACAGAGAACTGATAATGTGTGTAGCCTGCTTTGAAGCGTAGGCATCTTCTGCAAGATTCCCTGATTGGGATGTGCAGGTACACTTCTTTTAAATCTAGTGTTGCCAACCAGGTGTCTTTGCCTAGCATAGGAAGTAATTGGTGAAGAGTCAGCGTCTTGAATTTTGGAATCTCCAGAAAGGTGTTTAGAGTAGACAGGTCCAGGATTGGACGCCATGATTTGTCTTTTCTGGGTACTAGGAAAAGGCTGGAGAAGAAACCTTGTCCCTTCTCCTCTTCTGGTACCAGTTGAATAGCCCCCATGCTTATGAGAGAAAGTGCTTGTTTTTGAGCCTCTTCCCATTGATTTGGGGGCATGTCCGGCCACCCATTTGGTGCTGGCAATGTGTGGAAATGAAATCTTAATCCCTGGGACACTATATTTAAAACCCATTTGTCCTGGGTTATGAGTTCCCAGTGCTTTGCATGAAGAGCAGTCTTTCCCCCCAAAGGGGCGGTCAGAAGATAAGTGCTTGAAAATTTTAAAAGAAATCATTGTGACTGTTTATCATAGAGGAGTGTCTTGTTATTCCCAGATTTGGAAGTGGAGCCCCCCCCACTGCTTAGTTCTGAGAGTCCCCTGGGACTGAAACTGGGGTTTTTGCTGTGTCTGGGTTTGGCTTGAGAAGACCTGGAAGGAGCTGGAAAGGACCAATTCTTAGTAGGCCAGTGCCTACTAAATCTAGGAGGTTGCACTTGTAATAAATCTTTAACAGTCCCAGGGGAACCCCTTTAATTCGGGGTTTGGCCTTAAGGTTCCCTTTTTTCCAGCCCACCCAAAAACCAAAAAACCCCAGGGGGGAAAAAAAAATTTTTTAAACGGGGAACCTTTGATCCAAGCTGTCTTATCCACTGGGGGGCTAAGAATCTTATCAGGCCTCTTGGGGATTGGCTCTACAGTGTCCGGATCCTTAAATGCCCTGGGTAGTGATCAGGCCCACCAGGGGGTCGAACAGAGGGGACACCCAAGAGGTAGACGGGCCTGCGACGAATGCCTCCAGAACCACAGACTCATCCGAGGAAGGCTTTTGGGCTGCCCACCCCCCCTTTAAGCACAGCATTTCTATAATGTCTCCAAAGGAGAAATCCTCGGGGGTGACCTGGGGGAACCTTCCTTTCCTCTAAGTCGGTGTCTTCCATGAGGGACTCGGGGGAGTCCAAGTGCCTCCTTTTACACTTGTGTTTGTGAGGGATCTCCTCGGGGGGGCTGTCCGAGGAAAGCTCACCAACAGGGTCTTGTTCCTCTGAAGGAACTGTCTGGGACATTGACGCAGTCTGTCCCTGGGGCCGGACGATGGAGGACAGGCCCATATGCAATGGAATGGTGGCTGGACCCGTAGTAAGAGCAGGGTGTCTCGAACCTCTCAAGAGAACCCTCTCCACCACGTTGAATGCAGAGGGTGAACTGCTCTGTCTGGGATCCGTGATCAACGCCCTCGGGTCCGACGTGGGGACTGAAGCCGGAGCCAAAGCGATCGGATCCGAAAGAGAAGTGTGCCTCGACTGCAACGGAGCTGAAGGGGCACCAGCCCTCTCAGATCCGACGCCCGGCCCTCGGTCCTGAGAGCTCGGATCCGGAAAAGGATCCGGCAAACTCGAAGGCACAGCTGACGAAGTAGCAACTACTATCAGTGCCGACGACTCCTCGGCTCCAAGACTACTCGGATCCGTCGGCTCCGAAACCCGATAGTGGATCAGAGAAGGAGCTATGGGGGTGAAAAAGGTGGCTGAACTCCCCCCTGGAGGGGGGGGGGGAGGCAGGAGCACTCCCATCTGGGTCTGTAGAAAGCAACGCATCATCCGGTCCATGTCGGCATCAGAAAGGCTTCGGGTAGACCTAGACGAGGCCGCCGAAGCTGGCCTGGAGGGCCACCACGACAACCTCAAAGATGACCAGGGCTCCTTCTCTGGCTCCGGCGAGAAGCATGGAGAGCGGAGCCGAGAGGGGGAGGACCAGGGAATCTTCTGAGGGGAAGAAAGGAGTTTAGCCGGCGGGGCTGAAGGGGCTGACTCAGCCCTCCGCTTGTGGCTCCTGTGCTTCTGTCCATCTCTTTCCCTCTCTCTTTCTCTCTCCTTTCTATTTTCCTTGGTTCTTTCTCTCCATGGCAAACAACGGGAGTTTGAGTCCCAGCCAGGGGAGACAGGGTAGCAGGCTGAACAGCCACGGCTGAAGCCACTGAGGGAGAGGAGGAAGAAGCCAAGTCCGAGGGTATAAGACCCGCCTGGATAAGCTTGCTCCTCCTATCCCTCAGGGCCCGGGGGTTAAAAGCTGCATAAATATGACAGCCCGGTGAGAGGTGTGCAACCCCCAGGCAAATAATGCACTGAGTGTGGCCAACGGCTGGGGAGAGCTTATGGCCACACTCAGAGCATTTAGAGAAAATAGCCTTAGGGCCTTCGGCCATTCTAGACACTTACCACATGCACTCACACACACAAGACTAAGGAGAAGGATAGAAGTATTAAAAAAAAAAAAACTAAGATAAGAAGGAAAAGGTCGATAAGTGAACAATCTGACACACCACTACTCACAAAAAAGAAATCGCAAAGAGATTATTTTAACAATTACTCACTAACTCTTAACCAGGAGCTCATCTCTCGTGCTTGTAGAAGCCGCGGCAAACGAGATCTGGGGGTTGGAAGGCGATGCAGGGTATTATGGGTAAGGGGAGGAGTTTGGAGCTCGGATCTCAAGCTTAGAAAGCTGCCGGCTCAGATCCAGGTCGGATCCGATACCCACAGGTTGCTGATCAAATTGAGTTAACTACTTCAGATCCCTTTTTAAAAATTCCAGATGATTCAAAAGTATGCCCTGGCTTTCTGTCTGAATTAGACAGTTGTCCAGGTATGGGTATATTTGAATACTTCATTGCCTGCAAAATGCAATAACTGGAGCCAGGCACTTTGTGAATACATTGGGCGCAGTAGACAAGCCAAAGGGCAGTACAGAGAACTGATAATGTGTGTAGCCTGCTTTGAAGCGTAGGTATCTTCTGCAAGATTCCCTGATTGGGATGTGCAGGTACACTTCTTTTAAATCTAGTGTTGCCAACCAGGTGTCTTTGCCTAGCATAGGAAGTAATTGGTGAAGAGTCAGCGTCTTGAATTTTGGAATCTCCAGAAAGGTGTTTAGAGTAGACAGGTCCAGGATTGGACGCCATGATTTGTCTTTTCTGGGTACTAGGAAAAGGCTGGAGTAGAAACCTTGTCCCTTCTCCTCTTCTGGTACCAGTTGAATAGCCCCCATGCTTATGAGAGAAAGTGCTTGTTTTTGAGCCTCTTCCCATTGATTTGGGGGCATGTCCGGCCACCCATTTGGTGCTGGCAATGTGTGGAAATGAAATCTTAATTCCTGGGACACTATATTTAAAACCCATTTGTCCTGGGTTATGAGTTCCCAGTTCTTTGCATGAAGAGCAGTCTTTCCCCCCAAAGGGGCGGTCAGAAGATAAGTGCTTGAAAATTTTAAAAGGAAATCATTGTGACTGTTTACCATAGAGGAGTGTCTTGTTATTCCCAGATTTGGAAGTGGAAGCCCCCCCCCCCACTGCTTAGTTCTGAGAGTCCCCTGGGACTGAAACTGGGGTTTTTGCTGTGTCTGGGTTTGGCTTGAGAAGACCTGGAAGGAGCTGGAAAGGACCAATTCTTAGTAGGCCAGTGCCTACTAAATCTAGGAGGTTGCACTTGTAATAAATCTTTAACAGTTTGCATAGATTTAGCTTTATCTTCCATCTTTTTAAGAACTTCTTCAGCCTTGTTGCCAAACAGGCGGTCCTGATTTAAAGGAGCAGCCAACAATCTAGCTTTAACATGATCAGGCAAAGATTGCTCCTTAAGCCAAGCATGCCTTCTAAGCACAGACCCAGTAACAACAGCCCTGCAATAGGCCTCTAAAGAATCAAAACCACATTGCAAAGTATGTTTTCCAACTTGTTCAGCAGAATGCATTAAGTCCTGTAAATCTTTATTTTCCACACAGTCAGGAATCAACATAATTTTCTGTTTAAGCAGTCCAATGACATGTTGCTAATATTTTACCATATGAAATTGGCAGTTTAAAGCTCTGAGTGCCAGGGTTGCTGAAGTATAAACCTTTTTACCCCATCTATCCAGCACGCTGGAGTCTCTATCAGAAGGGGTAAAATTTTTAGCAGTAGAAGCCTTAATGCCTTTGGGCCCCTGAGAAATAGTCTCTGGATCTGCAATAGGATTTTTGAAAAGGAACTTGTGGGACTCAGGAACCCTGTAGTATCTGTCAGGTTTACTAGGAGCAGGAGGCAGGGAATCAGGGGCTAAACTGGATTCCGAGAAAACATCATCAAGAATGTCTAGTACAGGAGGAATAGCCAAAGGCCTATGCTGAGGTAGGAGGAAATCCCCAAGCCTCTTTTTTGAATCAGAAAATTCCTGGCTTTCCCAGTGAAAATGCTCCCTTAAAGTATGTAAGGTTTCCCCAAAAGAAAAATCCTCAGGAGGGGAAGCAGAGGTAATAGAATCCTCTGCATCAGAATCCTCATAAGTAGGTAAGAACAAATCCAAGTTTTCAGAAGAAACAGAATCCTGATCAGAAGATTAATAATCAAGCTCAGCCCTAGGCCTCTTGGGGGGGGGGGGGGGGGTGACTACCCCTGATTAGAGTTATTAGATCTTCAGCCATTTTTATCATTTGTTTCTTAAGCATAGGGGCCTGAGCATGTGGCCTGGGTGTCGTTTTTTTAGACATGGATCGAGATTTAGGCCTTAGCAATGAAGGAGACGTCAATTTAATATGCAAGTCCGTAGGCCTGAATACACCCTCAGAAGCCGGTGCCTGCACAGCGGCTCTGGACCCATCCAAGGTAGAGACATCCACGGGTTCCATAGCTGAAGTATCTTGCGGCATACCGGACTCCAAATGGGTCTCAGTAGAGGTCTGTGAATCAGACGTAGTGGGTAACAGGGGCTGCGAGAGTGCCTCACTGAGTACCAGCGAACTGGCGACTGGCTTAGAAGAGTCAGTAGCAGTTTTGGACCTTGGCGGCCTGTCTCTGTCTTTATCTTTGCATTTTTTCGGAATCCCGGTAATCGGATGGCTAACCGAAGACATTTCTGGATAATTCAACCAAGAACCGAAATATTTAGAGGCAAAAATATACAGACGATGGATAGTGCGCTGATTAAATAAAGCACAAAACCGACAGCAAGGTACGTCACAGTCAGGGCCTAGGCAAAGAATACAGTACGAATGAAAATCTTTATGAGGTATTTGCTTTCCACAAGTAATGCAATTATTAACTTTTACGGACATCGGTAAGGAGCAAGAAAAATTTCCCCAATGGGGTACTTAGCTTTAAGTTGAAGACTTCGGTTCTGAAACTTGAAAATTAAAATTTCAGGAGTCGGCCAACCGGCAATTGCGAACTGCTTCTGCTTCGGGCACTGCACGGCAAGAAAGACTGATGTAATGGCGTCTGCTGCATGTTTTAACCCCTGACAACCTGACGTCATGGAAGAAAGGACAGCAACCGATGCAGGACCCAAGACTTTGCTAATCAGGCCGACTGAGGGCAACCTGCAAGCAGATTACCCAAATGTAATGACTGTAACAGTGAAACACGAAGAACATCCCCTTCTGCCTTTGGGGCAGCGTCTGCTGTCAAACCCCATTCCCTGGTTGAGGACAAAGATTCCTGAGGAACCACAGTTTCTTAATACCCATCAGATTTTTGGAAAAGGATCACTGGAGTGTGGAGAACTTGAACCCAACTGTGGACAGAGTCTTTCCTTCCTGCTCACTATGGGTTAAAGTTCCTTTGATGGAAGGCCCAAACAAAGCTGACCCATTGAAAGGGAGGCTGGTGAATAACGTCTTGAAGGGTTCAGCAAACCTGTAAAGGTGAAGCCAGGCATGACACCTGATAGCAATACCCATGCTCGCCGCTCAAGACGTGACCTCCATCGTGTTGGAGATCAACCTTATCGATGGGTTAGCCAGGGAAGTTAGAGTGGACAGCTTTTCAGACCCTCCGGAGGCAGCCGCTCAGAAAGGGAAGTGGAGAGCTCTGATACCAGGTCTCTTTGCAGCCGGGTAAAGTGTGCCATGTAGTTGGTTGCTCTCAGTCAAAATGTAGCTGAGGCAAAAATGCTCTTCCCAAAATGGTCAGTCACCTGAGACAACCTATTCAGAGGATCGACAGTGGAGCTCTGCTCAGTGAGTTCCTTTTTAGTAGCTGCGGCCACCACAATAGCATCAACTGGGATGCCCTTGCTCCAAAATGCCTTGTCCTTGTTGGGGACATAGGAACTTATCAGCTTTCTTGGGAACTGGTTCCACTGTGTCTGGCTCCTTCCATGCCCTGTCGGAGATGAGCTGGATGAACTCATTGGCAGGGGAAAACACCCAAGTAGAAGATGGGCCCATCCCGAAGGCCTTCAGAAATTCATCTTCCTCTGAAGAAAGGGTGGGGGAAGACCAACCGCCTCTCTGCTTAAAGGTCTCGAGGATGTCCCCAAAGGACACATCCTCGGACGGAAGTCTGGGGGAACATGTCTCCTTACTTGAAATCTGTGTCTTCAGTGAGGGACTCTCTAGTGGAGTCCAAGTGCCTCCTCTTGCATGTCCTCTTCTGAGGAGGCTCCTTCACGGTGGGCTTTGGGGAGGACTCAGAAGAGGTAGGGACCCTGAGGGGGATTAATGCCTGTTTGACGGTGCTCACAGGAGGGCTAACCCTGGAAAGATGATGAGGTCTTGATGCCCAATGTTAAGAGGGGCTGGGGAGGACCTCAAGCTAAAGGATAGTTAGCTACCCAGCCGGAGACTGTCCTCTCTATCACCCAGAAGGCCAACAGACTGGACAAAGCCCCCCCCCCGCTCCCCACCAGCCACAGCTGCCTTGGATGAAAGGGGGGACCCTGAAGTAGTACTGATGTCTCCAGATGATATTGGCCCCAAGCTGTCCAGTTCAGAGGCCCCCAGAGGGAGGAAATGGTCCACAAATTCCAGACCCTGCATCACCCCCCCCCCCCCCCCCAGGGAACCTGCACCAACCTCACGGGACTGAGACACAGCCAGCCCCATGGGCAATGGAACTTTGTCAGCCAGGGACCCTGACAGTGTGGGAAAGGAAGATATGCCCGAAACTATCGGCCTCTCACCGGGAACGCTCTTATCCTGAAGATTCAAACCCTAATGGGTCAGCCGAGGAGAGAGGAGTCCTGTGGATGGAGAGAATCCCCTAGGCAATTGAGCAGGGGATGGCAACAAGCTCAACTCAATTTGGGCTTTGAGAAAGCTCCTCATCATCCTATCCATGTCTGATGGGAGCAGGCTCCTGGTGGATCTGGAAGAGATGGAGGAATGCCCCAACCTAGCTGAGGGCCCACTGTCTTGGGAGGAAGACCCATTTGGACACCTGGGATCTGATCTCCTGGGTCTGGATGGTGCCATGGATGGATCTGATGGGAGGGTCAGATCAGATGTCAGTCTATCCGACAGAAGGAGCCAGGGCTCTCGAAGCATAAGAGCCCAGATCTAGGGAATTGCAATCAGAGAACCTCAGCTTTTTGGAGGGAAAAATCCCTGGAGGAAGAAGACTTCCTTTTGGGATCAGAGAAAGGCTTGGAAGGGGAACCAGAGACCAAAGGACCCCCTTTGGCAAGCCCTTTAAGCAGGACCTTGTTCCTGTGTTCCAGGAGAGCCCTGGGGTTGAATCCAGCCCAAATGTCACATTTAACCTCCAGATGTGGCTCTTCCAGACAATTAACACACTCCTCATGTGTGTCGGAATGGGGCATTTTGCGATCATACAAGCAGCACCTTTTAAACCCAACATGCTTGTCAGCCACCACAGACACATGCACCAAACACCCACCACCCACTCACTACACAACAAAAAAGGATGGCATGGGGATAAGGATAGAAAGGGAAGAGGCAAGAGGATTAAACTGCCCAAAGGACACGGGGAAGAAAAGGCACCTAGAAAGACAGCTTGAATGCTACCGGGAGGGGAGGAATCTAACCAGAAAATGGGCGAGAGGAAGATAGGCAAGATAAAAAGGAAAAACCCCAGCGAAAAAAAAAAGAGAAAAAAACAGTACTCATTTTAAACTGGAAACCTGAGCTGCAGGAAGCACATCAGAATGAAACCGCGGCAAATGAGATCTGGGGGTTGTGGGTAGCAAGGGATCTTGAGAAGGGGAAGAGCTTGAGCTTAGCAGCTGTCCTCTTAGCTGCCGGCTCTGATCAAAGGTCAGATCCTAGACCCATCCATGATCAATAATGACACAGACAGTATCAGATCTGCAGTTAACTGAAATAATTTGTAGTAGATTACTATTACAGAAAATTAACTTTTTCCAAACAACATGATAACATTTGGGGTAGAATGAATGGATCCTGGGACTTTACCTGCTGGCAAAGTCTACATTTCTACCATCACTTAAAATTATGGGATTCATTCAAAGTGTGACTTTGAAAAGATTATTTTCTCTTGTGTCTTATAACTCTTGGGTTTCCATTCCTGTATTCTGATATTTCCTAGGCTGTAAAATTATATAACCACGAATCTCCCCAGATATATTCATTACATCCCTTCTACTTTGTCTGGAAATAATGCACATGTTAACAGCAGCAGGTGTCCCACAGAGTAAGCCTCCCCCCAAAGTATAGGGCTCAGTCCCATGAAAACAAAAATATACTTTGTTGAACAAGTCGCAAAATTATGGCTGCTGTGCAACGATGAAACTGACTTGCAGCTTAATCAACACAGATGCATAGTAGTGATTTATAAAATGTTTAACTTCTGTTTAGTATGCAAGTTTCATATTCTTCCCTCAATACATTGTTTTAACAACAGGTTAAGTGTTCCTGATGTGAATGTTACAAAGCATCACCTACGTGATGTCATGCACCTCTTTAATAAGACTCAAGATAACTCCCCTTCTTAGTTATTAAAATGTCAGAGATAACATGATATCCATTTGACAGCTATTCAAAGACTCACCTATCTGAATATTTTGATTATACTCACCTCATTTGAAGATCTTCTTTACCTAAATCACCACAAATTGGCATAAGTACAAGAAAAGCTGTTAAAGGACCTCTACATACTACTATACTTGTTTCCTCATTTCCTAAGTTTTTTTCCCCCCTATCTTTTGAATGCAACATTGTAGCGTATCCCTTCTGCTAGGGGAAATCATGATTTTCATTGTTCTTTTCATCACCCGTTGTTATAGCTCTGGTACTGTGAACCATCTTTAAGCAAAATAATTCTCGCAGAGCTGTTGTGAGTACATGGGCGCTCGAACCGTATGGTAATAACGCCCAGTGTTATAGGTTCATAGGTTGGTACTAGGCTATCGGCCCTAGGGCCTATACAAGCCAAGCCATAACAATTCCCTGGATATTTATTCCCACAATATTTACTTCCCTGGACCCCTGTCTAGCAGGGGGACTGACATGATCCCCGGGGTGAATTTCCTATCTCCCATCCAATCGTCAAGGTTCCTTTTGAAGAGGGCCAAGGAGGTGCTCTGCTTGACATGTATGGGCAGTCTATTCCAGAGTATGGGGAGTCTCTGGGTGAGGAACTTATCCCTCCAGCATGTTTTGCTCATTGTTTTATTCACATTTTCCCTAGCTGCTGCCCAAGTACCGCCCATAAACTGACTTCCCCAGACCTTTCGCCCAAGGAATGCCCCCAATCATTACTTATGCATGAGATGTATTTATTTCAGCTTCTGTTGCCATTTAAAATGCTATGCTGATTTGCTGTGGGAATTAATGCTATTCCATGTAGTTGCTGGAAGAATCTGTTTTGTTGAGGGAGTGGGCTAGCTCGCTAACATACTGAAACTTTCTGCAGTGAAGTTTTTTTTTTTTGGTAAAGGTATGCGTCTCACTACTTTCTTTGGGTCTGATTGTGTACTGATATTAAAATGTTGCGTTTCTTAGACATTTTTACTGCGATCGCTTGTAGTAAGCTATTACAGCAAGCATCGCATAACAACGAACGAAATCTGCAGCAAGTGATCGTTTCCTGCATAATAACGAACTAAATCTGCAGCAAGTGATTGTGTTTCCTTACTGGCTACACCCTATTTATTCTGACCTTCACCCTATCCTATGCTTGATTTGCCAATTGCGCCGCTCAGATAATTCGTACCCACAAACAGGAAATGTTGGCACAGAGTCAAGTTATGAGGAATAAATCTGGTCATCCTATGAAAATCTGTACCCTGCAGAGCTATGCCAGCAGTGTTATTTATTTTTTTTTAGGTAATGCCCTGGATCTCCCATGCATAGAAAACTAACGGTACCATTAATTCATACTGGCTAAGCAAAACATTTGATGTTTAGCGAGTGTGAAATCAGAAGACAACAAGACAAGAAATGTAAGATTGCACGTGTGTGTTGGGGGGTGTGACAGTATATGTGCGTGAGCGTGAGTGAGATTGATAAAGCAGTTATTTGGCACTCTTTTTTTAATTTATTTATTTCGTTAAATGTCAGTTTTGCTGTTTAGGGAGTGTTTAGAGAGTGTAAAATTGCGTGTGTTGGGGGTGGAGTTGACTGCTTGCCTGCATGAGCGTATGAGTGAGAAAAAGCCGTTTTTTTTTGCACTCTATTTATTTATTTACTATTTATTTCATTAAGCAACGGTTTTGCTGTTTAGGGAGTGTAAAAGTGTGTGCAAGGGGTTGACTGTATGCCTGCATGAGCGTATAAGTGAGAGTGAGAAGCAGTTATTTTGCACTAATTTTTTTATTTATTATTTATTTAATTAAGCATAGGTTTTGCTGTTAAGGAGTGTAAAAGTGTGCACGTGTGTTGGGGGTGGGGCTGACTGTATGCCTACCTGCCTGCGTTAGAGTACGAATGAGATGATCAAGTAGTTATTTTACACTCCTTAAACAGCGGTTTTGATGTGAGGGTAGTGTAAATGCAAAATAACAATTTAGCAAAGAACATGCATTTTTCCTATAGTGCTATTGTTGAGGACCTACTGTTGGCTAGTGACCATTTCGAATCTGTAAAAATGACAATGGCAAGTTGTACCAGGATGGCAAATACAAATCTGTGTATTGCTGAAGCATACCTTTAAACTGTCCCTGATTTTAACTCAAAATTTTGCACTCTGTTTCCTCATAATCCATCCAAAAACTAGTAACATTGAGAATATGTGGTGGATTACCCAAGTTAATTCACATTCTGTTATTCTGTAAGACTTTCAAGTTGATAGTAATTTTATTTTAAAAAGTGTCCCTGACATCGAATATTAGTCTCCTGATTATTTCTTTATCTGCCCATAATTCTGCAGGTTGACAGCTATTATTTACTGTTTAAGGCAGACAAATTAGACCAAGACCCATATTCAGCCACAGCCTTTTATAGTAATTGTACAAGCACAAACAGTATGCACAGCATGTACATAAATTACATCACATAAACGTTATGAGAACAGTTAGTGCATTATGAGTTTACTCTGTAAAGCTACATAACTAGTGAGGTGAAAGCTGTTCATGGCTGACTTGTATAGAGAGGATCAATAAGTTTATTAGGTTGCTGGAAAACTTTTATAAGTGTTGTGCCCCCCCCCCCTCCCCCAATCCCCTGCAAAGTACTTTAGTGTGTTTATTTTTTTCTTCATTTATTGCAGGGTTATTTCAGTCTATTTTTGAATTTTGTACTTCATGCTTGTACTAAATGCAGTATTTAGTAGCAAATGATCAGTGTGTTCGTGTTGTAAAATAAGTTTTGTTTTAGTCATGTAGACCTGAATGAATAGATTCTAAATGGTAGTCTGGCTGGAAGCCAATTTGCTTGACTCAGGATATAACACTGATGCTCCTTCTTAGGTGTGGTGACCATGAACTTACAGATCTTGTTCATCCCTACTGAAAGTGATTGGCAGTTGCTGATAGTGCTGAATAATAGGGTATATTCAGTTGTAGAAAACAATACCACTTTACTACGTGACTTTATCAGCCTTGATTAATAGAAGCGTCATGTTGTAATATATAATCAGCAATGCATTTTCTTTGGCTATCTCTGTGTCACCATTTGGAGAAGTACAATTGTGTGTCCTAACAGCTGTCTGTCATGGAGAAAGTAAGTGTTCAGTTTTTCTGTGGTCCAGATTCAATACAGCCTACACTAATTCTACACTATTATGTATCCAGTAAAATTCTTATCAGATTTTTGTGCTATCTACTTACTCAGAAAGATTACACTAAGCGTACATGAAGTCTGCACTTTGTGGTAACCTTTATGAATCCCTGCCAGTATTTAAAACTGCAAGAATATCAGCATGTAGACTAAAATTAAGAGGAATAAGGTGTGTTATATCTGTGTTGTCTGTTCACTCAGGACAGTGTACACTTAAGTGTTGTCTTTTTTGAATTTGGCCCTATGTCTTTTCCTCACATTAAGTCCCATCTCTGCAAACTAATTGTGTATGTTCATAGGTTCATAGGTGTGTACTAGGCTAATGGCCCTGGAGCCTTTACAAGCCTAGCCCATAGAAGTACCCTGGTATTGTGCTGCCAGACGTTAGTTACATTCCCGGGGTGAACTTTCTATTACCTATCCACTCATCAAGATTTCTCTTGAAGAGGGACAGCAAGGTGCTCTGCTAGACATGTATGGGACGTCTATCCAGAGCATTTGCCAGTCTCTGGGTGAGGAACCTGCACCTCCAGCATGTTCTGTTGATTGTGGTAATGAGGTTGAGGTCTCTGGAGCGTGTGGTGTGGAGGGATTGGGATTTCTTTAGATGTAGCATTTCTAACAGAGCAGGGTCAGACATGGCTTTGTAAGTCAAGCAGAGATCACCTCTAAGTAGGCAATATGAAAAAGAGAACAGCTGGTGTGTTTTGAGTCTGTCCATGTAGGACATGTGTTTAAGGCCTAGGATCCTCTTCATGAGGTACTTCTGTGGCCTCTCCAGCTGTTGCAGGTGTCTAGTGAGGTACATGCCTAATGGGGCATTATACTCGATGATTGGTCTAATGAGGGAAGAGTAGAGAGAGACAACAACCTCTTTCTTCCTGAATGCAAAACCCTTGGTAATGAGATGTGCCACACACAAAGACTTTCTGACCACAGTGTCAATGTGGTGGTTGAAGGAGAGGTTGTGGTCAACCTGCATCCCCAGATCTCTTAAAATGCCTTCAGTGTTCAGTGGGAACTGAGTTTTTACCAAAGGGGATGATGACAAATTTTTTGGCATCAAGCTTAAGGCCATGGTTTCAACACCAGTCATTGGTCTCAGTGAGGCCTTTCTGTAGAATGTCTGCATCACTTGGGGAGTTAATAAGCAGACAACCAGATAAAATGAAAGTGGAAATTATTCTGAGAGGTCTATCACAGCACAATATAGTCACAGCATTCACATAAAAATTGTGGAATAAGTCTGGGAAAAAAGGAGAACACACTGACAAAAGGCTGTTTTGTGAGCAAGTCTGTACCTAACATAGATCCCTGAGGCATACTAGTAGAGATTGAAAGAAATGTTGTTGATCAGTACCTTGCAGGTACAAAGCTGTAGATAACTGATGAAGCAGTTCAGCTGGTCCCCTTCAACACTATACAAGAAAGGAGTTTGTGATGTTGCACAGAGTTTGCTGTTTTTGTAAAATCAATGCAGATCACGCCAGGTATTTTGCTAGCAGCTATACTTTGATGTTGGATGTTAGTAAATGTCTGCAGAGCAGTTCATGTAATGTGGCACTTCTGGAAGCTATGTTAATATTTTGTAAAGAACCTGTAGTTATTTGTCTGAGAAATGTGTTACTTGATTTGATACAGTTTTTTTAATATCTTAGAAAGGGACTAGATCAGTGAATTGTTTCTTTAGGGTTATATGTGTTTTGAAGCCTCCTCCCTTAAGCAGTGTAATTAATTTAATTGCTCTCCTTATGCACAAGAAATGTTGATTGTGTGTAGTACGTGAAAGTGTCATATGCTCTGAATCACTTCTGCCAAATGTCATTACAGACAGCTAAGCACTAGCTAGTTATCTTGGCTTTGCCTTCTATTCAAATTCTTGAATGAGACTTATTAAAAGCTGAAGGTTGGGAAAATCAAACACGTGTCCACTTTTGGACTATGGGGGATATAGTGTTATGTTACTGCCATTGCCTAAAAGGGGGTTAAAATAATTAGCAAAGGTAACAACTGTTTCAGAAGAAGCAGTTTGCTTGTTATTGCAGTAAGCTTACACTCTTTGCTCTACATATCTTGTCGTCAGTTTTATGCTCAAAGGAGTTTGAACAGTTTTGAAGTTTTTCATTTACATTTGTTCACACTGGTGGCATTTAGTACGAAATTATATCTAGCTAGAATGATTATTAAATTGTGGAATAGTCTTCCAGGCTGACTGTACTTAATATTGATTTTTATCTGGGGATTAACCAGAGAGTTTTCTGATTAACATTTCTTATGACCAGTGCATGGCATGGATTACAAAATGTGTTTAGAGTCTGGCTGATGTATGCCCTGTATCTATTCATTTTCTAAACCATTCCTTCTGATCAGGAGTGAACTGGCAACAAGATAGGCAAAACCTATTCCCAAACAGTTCCAGCTTATCCTGCAGATTTTTTTTCAGTCCTGCTGAGCAATACGACACCCATTCCCCTCCTACCTGGACCTACTTGACTCCATCAAGGTAACCCCCAACACCCTGATCCTTGGTGATTTCAACTACCCCACCACAGACTAGGTGAACTATTCCTGCACTAATGCACTCACCTAACGATTCCTTCAGTTCATCAATTCTAACGCACTAGACCAGCTGGTCTCATCTCCCACAAGGGGAGATAACATAGTGGATTTGGTTCTCACCAACATGGGTGACTGCTGCACCACTCCCATAGTATGTTCTTCCCTGGTGAGATCAGATCATCGGTCTGTTTCATTCGAAGTTTATATCCCACCCAACCTCTCCCCAGCCATAACCAGGCTAAAAAACTTCTCAAAAGTAGACTACAACCTCCTAAGGGAGGGTATCAGCAGCTTCACACCACCACCCTCCTAATAGGATGTAGACAACTATGCTGAACAGTAAGCCAGTGCAGTACACAAGCATCTGTACAACTGCATGGAATCAGCCATACTAAACAAAACTAAAACCTGCTCCTCAAGGAAACACAAACCTGTCTGGTGGACCTCCTCTATTAACAGGCTTTACAACAAATGGAAGAGAACTGTTGTCCAAGGGTAAAAAGGAACAAATCGCAAATCAGAAAACCTTCCTCCTCTGCCTCAACAAGTAAATTAAATCACTAGTGAAAACTTCCAAAGCCAATTGAAACTAGCCTCAGAAACAAAGGGAAACTACAAGTCCTTCTTCAGTTATGTTAGGAACCTCCATGGCAAAGCCCAAGTTTGTTCCAAATTAGTACTTAATGGTACCACTTACACTTATCCTGCTGACTTTGCCAACCTGATGGGTTCAGTGCAAACTTCACCCCCTTATAGCCCCCCCAAAGGCAGAGTCGACATCCCCGATACTTGTCCCACACCTCACATCTCCATAGATCAAGTGTTAAAGGCCCTATCCAAGGCAAAGAACACAGGTTCCATACTACCCAATAGCATCACAGGCTGTATTCTGCACCATCTCCAGCAAGAACTAGCTTCGCCATTGAGCACTCTATTCAACCACAGCCTAATTACAGACTTCACTCTAGCAGAGTGAAGTACTGCCATTGTCATCCCCTTGCACAAATATGGTGCTGCTACTGACCTGGGAAACTAAAACGCCCCATTAGGTTGACAAGTCTGATCTGTAAAGCCACAGAGAGTATTATGCATCTCACAAGCAACAACATAGGCAATTTCCAAGCACTTGACCCAATTTGGTTAGTCAGGGGCAGATCTTGCCTATTGAACCTAGTTTACTTCTTTGAAACTGTCACCAAGGCCTTGGATGAAGGAAAGTAAGACAGATAGGGAAAGTCTCTATTTATATTTTAATTGTGTGGCTGGTGATGATCAAGTAGAATATCACTGCAGTGCACTTGACCAGGTCATCATGATCTGAAAACCTCATTATCAAACTGCAAATTAGTAACTATAAGTGGATAAATATTGTCTGTGTCTACATTCCCTGAGGGAATAAAATAAGCACTCTGGAAGATATTCTCCAATGCTTATCTACTACCTACACCAAAGAAACCATCATTCTTGGTGACTAAAATTGACTGGTGAACCTGCTCAGCTGAATTCCCTGTCACCCATATAAATCTGTTTAGGTTCACACAAATAATAACCTCTCCCACTAGGATTAGTAAACCCACCAACAAGAAAGGTATCTTAGATAGGATACTTAGCAATAGCCACCCAAGCTTGTATACAGCTGGGATTCTCCCTGATGACCTAAGTGATCATTCACTAACTTATATTATTAAGCCACAAGGCCGAAACCCCCACAAGACTATGTACAAAATAATCAGAAATAATAAAAACCTAAATCCTACTAACTTCCTAAATAAACTTAAATCAGTCAACTGGTCAATCCTAAAAAATCTACCACTAGATGAAGCCATAACAATAAATTCCTGAGCATCCTTGACTCCCAATGCTCCTGCAAGTACTATAAAGACTAAATCTAATACTGCTCTATGGTTCTCAAAAAAAACTAAGATAAAAATCAAATTTAGAAATACAGCCTGGACCAAATGGTGAACAACTAAAGCCCCCCTTGACCAAGTGAGATATTGTCAACTTAGAAATGATGCAAAAAAAAAATAATTTTGCTAGACAAAACAACTACTACCAGAACCTCCAATTTAGACACCAAAACAATCCCCAAAAGTTTTGGGCAGGTATTAACCGACTTCTTCATCCAGTACAATCTACTACCCCAACCCAACCAAACTACACCCATAAATCCACAGAAACTGTTGCCAGTGCCTTTAATAACTTTTTCACTGAAACTATTCAGTCCTTTGCTAACCAACTTACTCCTACCCACTCTAACTCTACCACTAACACACCCACTTCTCATCCTCCCTTTAATTTCCAATCTGTCTCTACCACTTTTATCTGATCCCTTATCAAAAAACTGAAATCAACCACCCATTCTGCTGACCTCCTCCCTGCACAGTACCTACAAAAAGCTGCCGACGCAATATCATTCCCCATCTCTATCCTAATCCATAGAACACTAACTGATAATAACTATCCCCTCAATCTGGAAAATATCCCATGTTACCCCACTCCACAAAGGTGGAAGTTCAACAGAACTGTCCAACTACAGACCCACCATTGGCAATCTCTCACCACTAGCCAAAATAATGGAGAAGTGCATTCATAAGCAGCTTATGGACTGTCTCATTCAGAACTGTCTGCTGGCCAACTCTCAACATGGCTTAGGTCACATCACAGCATCACCTCGCCCTCCTTTGTTTTACAAATACCATATTCCAAAATAGGAACAATAGGCTATCTTCAGCCCTATTTCTAGACCTGTCGAAGGCCTTTGATATGGTCAACCAGAAATTACTCATCCATTCCCTAAAATCCATCTCCCTAGATAACCATGCTATTCAGTTGTTTCAATCCTATCTGAATGGCAGACACCAGGTTTTATTAATGCAGGGCAAACTGTCCACCCTGGAAACTCTCACCCTTGGTGCCCCTCAGGGCTCTATTCTAGGTCCTCTAAGCTTTTCTGTCTTCATCAGCAGTCTTCATACTGCCATCCCTGATGCAACATGCATCCAATACGCAGACGATTCTACCCTGATCTGTATGGCCTCCTCCCATTTAGACCTGTAAATCTTAACACAAAACACATTTAACGCAGTTGAAAACTAAACTGCTCCTCTTTACCTCCACCAATAGATCCACACCATTTCCTTCTCCATAACATCCAACAACGGTACCTCTCTTTCTCTCTCCAGATGACCATACTAAGCTTTTAGGAGTAATAGTGAACAATAATCTCAACTTTGATCTGCATATCAATAAAACTATAATAACCATTAATAAGAAGCTTGGCTCATTATATAGAAGCAAACCTTTTCCAACTCCATTAGCTAGGACTGCAATCGCCCCGCTCACACCTACGCTCGACCCTTCTATATGCCTCCCCCATACTCTCTAATTTGAGTAAAACTGAACTTCGTAAGCTCTCGCATGATTACAACTATATTGCCAGATTTGTCATACGCTCAACATTATAGGACACATCACTGTCTAAACCTCAATCTTCTTGGGTGGCTAGAACTGTCCAGTCTACTTCTGTTCAATCAGCTTATAGTAGCACACAAAATTCTGTACCACCCTGAAAATACTCCGGCACTCAAAAATATCGTAAAATCATACAGTAATTCAAGGCCACTATGATCATCCAATAAACTGTTGATCCAAACCTACAAAGCTATTAACTCAGCCGGTGACTCCCTGCTTGCCAAAGTCATTGGTAAAACTTGGAATTCACTTCCATCTAACCTTACCCTCGAACTATCTTTAAGTCTCTTCAAAAAATACCTCAAACAGTATTTTAAACAGCACTGACTTTGTCCCTGTACTAACCCTGATTAATCACTACTTATTCAATGCCTTATTTAAATTAATATTGTACGCATCTCTTGCTAACCCAGCCACTGGGGATGCACAAGCTAGTGCATTTCTTTGTGCCAGTCTCAAGCCCGGATAAATGGGGAGGGTTGCGTCAGGAAGGGCATCCGGCGTAAAACTTCGCCAAATCATTTCATACAGTCACCAGTAAATATTTCCATACCAGATCGGTCGAGGCCTGGGTTAACAACGACTGCCACCAATAATGTTGGGCTACTGTTGGCCGAAGGAGAAGAGGCGGAAGGCATGGCCGAAGGCAGGAAGAGAGGAGAAAGGCTAGGACTGTGGTGGTGAGGGTCAGAACTTTGAATGTTGGCAGTATAACTGGTATAGGGAGAGAGCTAGCTGATATGATGGACAGAAGGAAGGTTGGTATATTGTGTGTGCAAGAGACCAGATGGAAGGGGAGTAAGGCTAGGTGTATCGGAGGTGGGTTCAAATTGTTTTATCATGGTGTGGATGGGAGGAGAAATGGCGTAGGAGTTATTCTGAAGGAACAGTATGCTAAGAGTATTTTGGAGGTGAAAAGAGTGTCAGAGAGAGTGATGTTTATGAAGCTAGAAATTGATGGTGTAATGATGAATATTGTTAGTGCATATGCTCCACAAGTTGGGTGTGCAATGGATGAGGAAGAAAAATTTTGGAGTGAATTGGATGAATTGGTGATGACTGTACCCAAGGGTGAGAGAGTGGTGATTGGAGCAGATTTCAATGGGCATGTTGGTGAAGGGAACAGAGGGGATGAGGAAGTGATGGGTAGGTATGGTGTTAAACAAAGGAATGCAGAAGGTCAGATGGTAGTGGATTTTGCGAAAAAGATGGACGTGGCTGTGGTGAATATGTATTTTAACAAGAGGGAGGAGCATAGGGTAACATACAAGAGTGGAGGAAGATGCACACAGGTGGATTATATCTTATGTAGGAGGGCCAGTCTGAAGGAGATTGGAGACTGCAACGTGGTGACTGGAGAAAGTGCAGTTAGGCAGCATAGGATGGTGGTTTATAGGATGACGTTGGTGATCAAGAAGAGGAGGAGGAGTGTGAGGGCAGCACCAAGGATCAAATGGTGGAAATTGAAAAAGGGTAATTGTGAGGTGGAGTTCAGAGATGAGTTAAGACAGGCACTGGGTGGCGGTGAAGAGTTACCAAACAGCTGGGTAACTACAGCAGAGCTAGTAAGGGTGACGGCTAGAAAGGTGCTTGGTATCACATCGGGACAGAGGAAGGAAGACAAGGAGACATGGTGGTGGAATGAGGAAGTACAGGAGAGTGGAATGAGGAAGTACAGTATACAGGCAAAAAGGCTGGCAAAGAAGAAGTGGGATTGTCAGAGAGATGAAGAAAGTAGACAGGAGTATAAGGAGATGAGGTGCATGGCAAAGAGAGAGGTGGTGAAGGCTAAGGATAGGGCATATGAAGAGTTGTATGAAAGGTTGGACACTAAGGACGGAGAAAAGGACCTGTACCGATTGGCTAGACAGAGAGACTGAGCTAGGAAAGATGTGCAGCAGGTAAAGGTGATAAAGGATAATGAGGGAAACATACTCACAAGCGAGGAGAGTGTGTTGAGGAGATGGAAAGAGTACTTTGAGGGGTTGATGAATGAAGAGAATGAGAGGGAGAGAAGGTTGGATGATGTGGGGATAGTGAATCATGAAGTACAATGGATTAGCAAGGATGAAGTAAGGATAGATATGAAGAGAATGAAGAATGGAAAGGCTGTTGGCCGAGATGACATACCTGTGGAAGCATGGAGGTGTTTAGGTGAAATGGCAGTGGAGTTTTTAACCAGATTGTTTAATGAAATCTTAGAAAGTGAGAGGATGCCTGAGGAATGGAGAAAAAGTGTTTTGGTACCGATTTTTAAGAATAAGGGTGATATGCAGAGCTGTAGTAACTACAGAGGGATTAAATTGATTGGTCACAGCATGAAGTTATGGGAAAGAGTAGTGGAAGCTAGGTTAAGAAGGGACGTGATGATTAGTGATCAGCAGTATGGTTTCATGCTGGGAAAGAGCACTACAGATGCGATATTTGCTCTGAGAGTGTTGATGGAGAAGTACAGAGAATGTCAGGAGGAGTTGCATTGTGTTTTTGTAGACTTAGAGAAAGTGTATGATAGTGTGCCTAGAGAGGAGTTGTGGTATTGTATGAGGAAGTCAGGAGTGTCAGAGAAGTATGTAAGAGTGGTACAGGATATGTACGAGGGTAGTGTGAAAGCGGTGAGGTCTGCGGTGGGAGTGACGGATGCGTTTAAGGTGGAGGTGAGGTTACATCAAGGATCAACTCTGAGCCCTTTCTTATTTGCAATGGTGATGGACAGGTTGACAGACGAGATCAGACAGGAGTCCCCGTGGACTATGATGTTTGCAAATGACATTGTGATCTGTAGTGAGAGTAGGGAACAGGTGGAGGAGACCCTGGAGAGATGGAGATATGCTCTAGAAAGAAGAGGAATGAAGGTCAGCAGGACTAAGACAGAATATATGTGTGTGAATGAGAGGGAGGATAGAGGAATGGTGAGGATGCAAGGAGTAGAGGTGGCGAAGGTGGACAAGTTTAAATACTTGGGGTCAATAGTTCAGAGTAACGGTGAGTGTGGACAAGAGGTGAAGAAGAGAGTACAGGCGGGATGGAGTGGGTGGAGAACAGAGTGTCAGGAGTGATTTGTGACAGACGAGTACCTGTAAGAGTGAAAGGGAAGGTCTACAAGAGGGTAGTGAGACCAGCTATGTTATATGGGTTGGAGACAGTGGCATTGACAAAAAGGCAGGAGTTTGAGCTGGATGTGGCAGAGTTAAAGATGTTAAGATTTGCACTGGGTGTGATGAGGTTCGACAGGATTAGGAATAAGTATATTAGGGGGTCAGCCCAGGTTGGAAGGTTTGGAGACAAAGCCAGGGAGGCAAGATTACGTTGGTTTGGACATGTGCTGAGGAGGGATGCTGAGTATATTGGGAAAAAGATGCTAAGGATGAAGCTACCAGGTAACAGGAAAAGAGGAAGGCCTAAGATAAGGTTTATGGATGTAGTAAGAGAGGACATGCAGGTGCTTGGTGTGACAGAGCAAGATGCAGAGGACAGGAAGAAATGGAAACAGGTGATCCGCTGTGGCGACCCCTAATGGGAACAGCCGAAAGAAGATGATGATGATTGTACACATCTCTTGCTCATAATAGCTAGTTGTAACCTGTTGTTTTTGTATACTATTACATACAGTGTATATTGTCAGTACCTACTAGAGGGCTTTGTAAATATGTTTGACTTGTATCTGTTATGTTCTATCTTTGTTATCTGGAGCTTTTCTCCCTGGGCCTCTGGTGAAAATGGACATATATCCAGTTGGACTATCCCGATCAACAAATGTAAAAGAAAATAAATAAATACATTTTCTTTGTGAGAGACTGTATGCTGGTTTTCTGTAATGGCTCCTTTGCACTGGATGCAAGTTTTCCGTGTCATTTAGGATAAATAGCTTCACCTGTTGTTGCCGATTTCAAAAGAAAGCTCTGTTTCACTGTAACACTCCACCTGTCAGCTAAGTAGCTAGGTTACGCATCCAATCTTTACATATTAACTATCATTCCATACCTCAACTGTCCAGATTTTCGCAGAAAATCCGTACTTTTGGCTCATATTTTTGGTCTGTCCCTCGTATAATTTTTGGTTTTCTGCCAACCCCTGAAGATTGATGTTTCTAAATAATAACAAACAATTGAATTTCAAGGTCCATATCCTTCAGAAAATGCATGTTAACGCAAAACCTGTTTTTCTATAAACTTTCTAAATTTATAACAATATTTATAACCTGTTCCTATTTTTGGGCCATTATTTTTGGCTTTGTCCAGATTTCTTGTGCTAAGAGGTTGAGAGGTATAATATAAAAGTTGAAATATAAAAGTCCACTGGTCAGCACAATAAAGGTATATCCCTCCTGCAGATGCCAAATGACGACACCCTCCGTTGTAAGTAAAAATATATTTAATATATTAATAAATGCAGACTGCAGATGAACACAAAAACAACATTTAAAACAGTTCAAACTTTGATTAATAAATGCCGACTGAGGTTGAGAGGTATGATCACTGCCGGTCCCCATGTGCCATATCTTTCTGGTACATTTTTTGTAATTTTGCTTTCTTGCATCACATTTTTCAAAAACATGTTTTCTGTTATACATTTGCCTTGGATAAATAAGTCAGATGAGCTACTCACCTGAAACGTGTTCTGTAATATAATTTGACAGGTTATTCAGTGGGCTTTGTGAGACCTGCCCAGTCCTTTCACTGTTGGGACATTATAAAGGGCGTTGCTTTTTATTGCGCAATAATTTGCTGTTTTGAGGCAAGTCTCTACATGTGATATTTTATAAAAATTGTAGTTGGTCGTTGTTGAGCTCTTGCAGCAAGGAAAAACCTTGAAATATGTTTATTTCAAAGTATTTGAATTGATTTTTTTGTTTTGTTGCTATTCTTCATTGGTTAGGGATCAGTTATGATGGGAGTAAAGCTTTATTTTTCTAGGCTTTCTGACCTGTACTGGCACTGCCTGGCTGTGTTGCTGTCACTTGTTTATTAGTACATTGCAGAAGTGTACTTTTTTGGTACATGTGGAAGATGCACTCCTCTAACATGGGGCTAATTTGGAAAAAAGTGTTTTGATTTGCTTTAATGTTTTTGGAAGATCTTTCTTAAAACTTGTAAAGAACAGGTAGTGAATAATTGATTGCTAAAAAAATGTCAATCTATCATTTTAGTAAACTAGAGAACTTGACATTTAGGTCCATTATACAAAGATACTTAATTTTTTTTTTGTAATTATTTCTATGGTTTGAGAAAAAAGTACAGTTTTGTACCTACCATAAATGTAGATGTTCGAGTGCTAATACAGCTGCAGTCATAACAGATGGGTTTTTCTGCCGTCAGGCGGGTCTTCGGTCGGCCGAATTCCAAAGTCTAGGTCCGGCGTCGGTTGTCGTCGCCTCCTCCCTGATGTCAGTGCGACAGGGGTATAAAAAAACCAGCCAATGCCATTTTCTTCAGTTTTTCTTGCCCCAGATGTCAGGTGCCCCCAGAAGGAAGGCAATACATAAATTTATGTAATAATGAAATGCAATATAATCAAAAAACAGTAGTTGCAAGCAAATACACCATAAAAGAATATCCCAATCAGGTTGTATGAGGAGGTGTTAGCCATTAGGCCTGTCCCAAGAGGGGAAGGAGGGAGGGAAACCTGGACTGCAGCTGTATTAGCACTCGAACATCTACATTTATGGTAGGTACAAAACTGTACTATGTTCATCGTGCATACAGCTGCAGTCATAACAGATGGGTAGAATCCCAAAGCTAAAAAGGGGTGGTAGGCACTAGGTGGAGCTCGGAGGAGCTAGGATGCCCTGCAAGACTGCAGTGGCAAAGCCTGCTCTAGATTTGGAGTATAATGGTAGGTGATAGTGCTTGGAGAAAGTATGTACTGAACTCCAAGTGGCAGCTTCCAAAATATCTTTGGTAGGAATCCCCCTGTGGAAAGCTGAAGAGGTAGCTGTGGTCCTTGTGGAGTGAGACCTGATTCCTGCAGGTACAGTTTTACCATGAAAAGAGTAACAAAAGCGTATGCAGTGGGCTATCCATTTTGAGATTGTCTGTTTGGAAATAGGCTTCCCTTGAGCTCCTGTAGCATAGGACACAAAGAGTTGCTCTGATGTTCTGAAAGGCTTTGTTCTGTCCAAATAATAACATAGCTGCCTGTGAATGTCCAAGGAATGTAGTAGTCTCTCCCCTTTGTTTTGAGGATTAGGGTAAAAGGTAGGTAAGTGGATAGCCTGATTCAAGGCTACCCTGGTTACTACCTTTGGCATAAAGGAAGGATTGGTCCGTAAGGAAACTGTCCTGATGGAAAATGATGAAAGGCTGCATAGCCATGAGGGCTTGTAGTTCCGAAACCCTGCGAGCTGAGGTGATAGCCAGCAGGAAGGCTGTTTTCCAGGACAAATATTGCAGTTCTGTTGAGGCAGCTGGCCCAAAAGGAGGCAAGGTCAGTTTTTCTAGAATTAAATTGAGGTCCCAAGCAGGTACTGGTTGTTTCCTTGGGTGTTTTATATTCTTAGCCCCTCTGAGGAATTGTCTTAAGAGGGGGTGAGAGAATAAAGGAGGATCAGTGTTGTATTCTGCAGAAATGGCTGAGGCATGTATCTTGATGGAGGAGAATGAAAGCCCACTGCTTAGCAACTCAGCTAGGTACTGTAATATTTGATGTAAATTCAGTATTACAGGATTCTGTCCCTTTTTCTCATTCCAGGCACAAAAACGTTTCCATTTTGCGGAGTAGGCTTTTCTAGTAGAAGGTCTTCTGACCTCCAAGATGACGTCCTGCACCTCCTTGGAAAGTAGGGTCGGTTGTGAATTTAAGGAATCTTCCATGCGGCTAGATTGAGTGTTTTCAGCTGACTGTGAAGAGTTTTGAACTCGTGCTGAGTCAGTAGAAGAGACATTAGATGCAGGATCCATGGTGGGGAATGCATCAGGCTCCTCAGGAGTGGGTACCAGTGTTGTCTTGGCCAGTCTGGAGCAATGAGAATCATCTTTGGTCTGTCTGCTCTGGTTTTTAATAGAACTTTGGGCAGCAGAGGAAGAGGTGGAAAGGCATAAACTGTCATTGTTGTCCAACTGAAAGAGAGTGCGTCCACTTTCCAGGCTTGTGGATGAAAGGTCCTTGAGCAGAATTTTGCCAATTGGTGATTTCTGTGGGAGGCAAAGAGATCTATGTCTGGCCTTCCCCATGCTTGAATTATCTTTGCAAAAACTTGAGGATGCAACTTCCATTCGTGTGGGTCTGTCATATTTCTGCTTAGGTTGTCTGCCAGTGTGTTTTCCTTGCCTGGCAGGTACTGTGCTTGAAGTTCGATTTGCAATTCCAGAGCCATGTTCCAAAGAGACATGGCTAGCCTGCATAGGGGGGTATGAATGGGTTCCTCCCTGTTTGTTTATGTACCACATCACTGTGGTGTAGTCTGTCCTTATCAATAGCTGGCCTGGATGCAGTAGGTCTTTGAAAGCTATAACAGCATTTATTACTGCTAGCATTTCCTTTTGATTGATGTGTAGGTGCTTTTCTTTTTGGGACCATATGCCCTGAATGCACCGATCTGTCATGTGCTCCCCCCAGGCGTAGTCCGAGGCGTCTGTTGTGATGACTTGATTTGCTTGAGGCTTGCAGAATGGGAGACCTGTGTTTCTTTGGCATGCTTGAGCCCACCACAGAAATTCCTTTTGAAGGCATGGAATCAGTGGTATTATTGTTTCCAAACTGTGGCTGTGTTGAGACCATAGGTTTTTTAGGCACCATTGAAGTTTCCTCATATGCAGCTTTGCACATGGGATTAGTAGGATGCAAGATGGCATGAATCCCAGAGCCTGCAGGATTTTCCTTGCAGTCAGCCTGGTGAAAGTTGCCAGTTTTCTGAAGTATTGAGTTAGTTGCCCTTGTTTTTCTGGCGTGAGGTAGGCCATCTGGGTGTTTGTATCCAAGCTGGCACCCAGGAAAATTATTTTGAGAGGGCATTAGCCTTGATTTCTTTTGGTTGACTGTGTACCCCAGAGAATTCAACAACATTATTACAAACGCCAGATGTTTCAGAAGTATGTGCTTGCTGTCCGCTTGGATCAGGCAGTCATCCAAATATGGGTATATTTGTATCCCTTGAAGTCTGCAGTAGGCAATTACTGATGCCAGGCATTTCGTGAAAACTCTGGGCGCAGTAGATAAGCTAAAGGGCAATGCAGAGAATTGATAATGTGTTGAACCTGCAAGAAATCTGAGGTATCTTCTGCAATCTTGTCTGATTGGGACATGCCTCCTTGAGGTCCAATGTTACCAGCCAAGACTCCTTGCCCAGCAAGAAGCTGCTGCAATGTGAGCATCTTGAATTTTGGCACGAGTAAAATGTGTTTAGGATGGATAGGTCCAAAATAGGTCTCCAATCTTTGCCCTTCCTTGGTACCAGGAATAGTCTGGAATAAAAACCTTGACCCTGTTCTTGTGCAGGTACCTCTTGAATAGCTTTCATGTCCATGAGATCTGAAATTTGTTTTTGTGCCTCTGCCCTTTGATTGTGTGGCAGGTTTGGCATGCCTCTCATTTTTGGAAGGGTGTGAAAGTGGAATCTGTAGCCTCTGTCTATAATGTCCAGGATCCATTTGTCTTTGGTGACAATATGCCAATTTTCCGAAAATAATGCCAGTTTTCCGCCTAAAGGTGCTGCCATTTGAGCCTTGCTTGGCATGCAAAGGGGAAAGTCATTGGTTCTGCTTTCTGAATGACTGTGAACTATCCTCACCACCTCTTTGAGTAGGTGCTTGCCATTGTCTGCCTCTAAACAATCCTTGAGACTGCCCTCTACCCCTTGGGCGCCTGTATCTACCTCTTTGGGGTCTGTCCGTGGCTGGAAAGGACCAATTTTTTGAAGGCCAATTTCTACTGAAACGTGGAGGTTGTACCTGTAGGAAATCTTTCACTGTTTGCATTGATTTTGCCTTTTCCTCCATTTTCTTTAATACCTCCTCAGCTTTAACACCAAACAATACATCTTTTTGCAGAGGAGCATCTAGTAATTTAGCTTTGACATGATAGCCAAGCATGTCTACATATGACTGATCCTGTAATAGCAGCTCTACATGAGGACTCTAAAGCATCAAAACCACATTGCAAGGTAAGTTTACCCACTTGTTCTGTACTATGTAACAAATCCTGCAACTCCTTCAAGTCTGGCTGTTCAGGCTGTGACACTTTGCTTTTTAACTGTGATAACAGAAACTGTTGGTACTTTAACATATGGAACTGACAGTTTAATGCCCGCATGGTTAAGGTGGCCGAGGTGTATACCTTTTTCCCCCACCTTTCTAAAGCTCTGGAATCCCTCTCTGAAGGTAATGGATTTTTAGCAGTGGAGGCCTTAATTCCCTTGGGACCCTGTGAAATAGTTTCTGGGTCAGCCGCATGGCTTTTGTATAGGAATTGGTGTGAATCAGGAACCCGGTAATACCCGTCAGGCTTGACTGGAGCTGGAGGTAAAGAATCTGGGTTAAGGCAGGCCTCCGAATACACATCATCTAGTATGTCTAAGACAGGAGGTATAGCCAGAGGCCTGTGCTGAGGGAGCAAGAGGAAATCCCTAAGCCTTTTCTTGGAGTCTGAGTACTCTTGGCCTTCCCAGTGGAAGTGTTCCATTAAGGTGTGTAAGGTTTCCCCAAAAGAGTAATCCTCAGGGGGGGGAGACAGAGGGAATGGACTCCTCTGCATCAGAATCTTCAAAAGGGGAGTAAGAATGTTCCTGGTCTTCAGAATGTTCTGAAATAATGGAGGCCTGGTTCGAGGAAGGGGATTCTTCCTCCACTCTGGGCCTTTTGTCCAGGGGGGGGGGGGTTGAGAACCCCTGATAAGAGTAATTAAATCCTCAGCCATTTTGAGCATCTGCTTTTTAGGCATGGGGCCTTGAGAGGAGCCCTGTGGAGCTTGTCTCTTGGTATGCATGGCTGCTTTGGACTTAGTGAAAGCCTTGATGGAAAAAGAAGAGGAAGGCCTGAAGATGCCTTGAGAAGTGGCAGGCCTGTCTAAACTCTGAGTTTCACTGCCAAGAGTGGCTTCGGTATCTGTAGTCAGGGCGTGGGCTGAAGAGCCTGCGACCTCAGGCACAGAAGACACCGCCGATGCAGTGTCATCGGTAGTCAGGGGCTGCGTAGGCGCCTCGCTGAGAACCGGACCACCTGTTGTCGGCTTTGGCGTGGTGTCGGTAGAAGTCGCGGACCTCGTATGTCGGTCCTTATCTTTGCGCCTTTTACTCAAAACCGGAGTCGGAGTATCCGACGACATAATGTAATTAAACTTTTTGCCAAAATAGTGATGGGCGAACTCCGCCCGACGCTTAATAGTGCGTCTGTTGAATGTAGCACAAAAACGACAGGCCGAGACGTCGTGGTCTGGGCCTAAGCAAGGAATGCAGAGGGAATGAAAATCCTTATGCGGTATTTGCTTCCCACATGAAATACAATTATTAATTTTGTCTGACATCAGTCTGAGGCAAGAAAAGTTTCCCCAACGGGGTACTTAGCTTTCAAGAAGAATTCGGTTGCAAAATATTCGTAATCTCAGGAGCTGGCCGACCGGTACTTGCGAACTCTTTCTGCTTCGGGCACCACGCGGCAAGAAAGACTGGAGAAAACGGCGTTGGCTGGTTCTTTTATACCCCTGTCGCACTGACGTCAGGGAGGAGGTGACGACAACCGACGTCGGACCTAGACTTTGGAATTCGGCCGACCGAGGACCCGCCTGACGGCAGGAAAGCCCATCTGTTATGACTGCAGCTGTATGCACGATGAACATCAATTGTTATAGTTATTTTAATGTTAAAAATGCAGGTGTACTACTTGATTCTTCTTTCTTGATAGCTGCAATTTTTTTCCCAAATGATTCAAAACATCATTAGTTAAACTAGTCTGTAACTTGGCTAAACTTTAAAGCCTTTGTTATTTACTTATTATCTACTGTTTGTGTTGCAAAAACTGAATCATCACTCAATTTGATGGCTACAGCAGAGCCTTCTTGTCAAAATTTGTGCCAGAGGAAGAACTATTTGACCTAGCATTATTTAACTGTAGATGGGGACATTTAATTTACTGTATATACTCTCCAACTTTATTTAAATGTTTATAAGTATAGTTTTCATTTATTATTAAAAATGTATTTGCCATCTTTCTGTCTTCTAGTTGGAATTATAATTCTTGGAAGCTTTCCATGTACCATTCATTACGTTATGATTTGCTTACGTGGGTTTTATTGGTAGTCTGGAGCTATTATTGTTGCTTCTCTTCCTTTACCTCAGGGAAGTTTGTTTGATTTATAAGGGATGTAATGATGGTTATTAAAAATATTGGTTTATTACTTTTGCAGAGGTGATTTTAAATACTTCACTGTTAAAAAAACTAAATTCTCAAATCATAAGGTAAAAAGTGGCATTTGAGTGTAATTTTCTCCATGTATATCTCATATAATGGACATTGTTTCCATTTGTTAGTCTAGAAAAGCAACAGGTGAAGTACTATAAAACAGTGTGGTAACTCCTCTGAAAAAGAACATGTACATTGTTTCAGTTCGTTGCAGAGTCTGAGTCAGCCAGATAAGTTTGCCCTCGCAAGGGCTCACGTCACTCCCCACACTGCCCCCTTACCCCACCTGTACCACAATTTATTCATAACCACAATCACCTGACTTCCCCAACACCTCCCACAAACCTATGGCATCATCATCCAACCATTTCCCCCCTCTTTCCTTTCACCACCTGCTCATTAATTTGTTCTGTGGCGCTCTGCCACATCACACTATCCTTTCTTCTTCTAACAACTCCCAAACCAGCTAACTTAACTCCATATAGACTACCACCACCTCCTTCAGCTCTCACCATGTTTGCACCTTCTATTTTCTTAGCAGTTCTACTCTCCCTAGCCTACCATCTAACTTCCTACTACTCCACTATCACTAACCACAATCACCTAAACTCCCCCACGCTAACCTATTCAAACACTCACCACCATCATCATGTATACATTTCGCCTACCATCTTCAACCACACCCCCTTTGAGCTCACCAAACTCGCCTACAAAGAAATTAATTATAAAAAACTACCCAGTTTACTCGTATACCATATGATCGCCAATTACCTACACACATTGACCACTGCTACTAACCAATTTGCATTCAGTGGTGACAACCACTCTAACCCAGACCCCTCCACTACTATACCTACTGCTACAAACCTACATGGACCTAATATCCCTTGCAAGCAAAAACACTCTGACCTCTTAATAATCAGTATACACATCCGCAACATCATGAATAAAACTGAAAAGCTACATGCCTCTATATCCTTTTATAACCCTGACATTGTACTCCTAACTGAGACTTGGCTCAACCCCTACATCAAAGATTTCATCATAGCCCCTCTTGGCTAAAACATCCTTAGATGTGATCGAATAGCTAAAAGAGGTGGGGGCATTGCCCTACTTTGCAGGCACAACCTTACTCTTCAACAAATACGTAAAGATATTCCCACTTTCGGCTATGCAGAAACCTTGTTTGCAAATATTAAATTAAACCAGCAGAAACAACAACATTATAGGTGTCTACTTACCACCAGGAGACAATATTGTCATGCTAGAGTGCATTTTACATTGGACTTCCACTGCCCTCCCTCAGGAGACACTTATCCTTTGGGACTTCAACAGTGATTGGGCCTCTATCATGGCATCCCCCCGAAGTACCACTCAAACCTCTAACTTCACACAGCTTATCCAAACCTCCACCTGTATAGATAAATCCACCAAAAAAGGAATCCATATTAGACTGGATCCTAACCAATAAGCCTTCATCTGCCAATATATCTGGTACGTTACCCGACTCCCTCAGTGATCACCTACCCACATTCATACAAAGACAACAAACAAATCCCATAAACCCCCCATCCTACTTTTTATCCATAGTTCAAAAAATTTCCTACCAGACCAGTTCATCAACACCATAAAAAAATAAATTGGTCACCTCTTAAAACTCTACCATTAGATGAAGTCGTAGAGTACTTTCATACTACCTTCTTACGTATCCTTAATCTTATGGCCCCACAACATACAATTCGTACTAAAACCAACCCAGCCCCCTGGATCTCAAAGGACACAAGATCCCTATTCAAGCAACAAGACATAGCTTGGGCAACCTGACGCACCAACAAAAAAAATGTACAGTACTTCCTAGTGCTTAGAAACAAAGCAAAAAAACAAATATGTAATGACAAAAAAAAAGTTATCTCCAGCAATAAAAAAACTCACTACAACAATCCACAAAAATTCTGGTCCAAAGTCAATCAATCACTTTGCTCTGTCTCTGATTCTTTGTAGCCACTTTATTATCAATGTAATGGGGTGGAATTTCTAGTTAAACAATACAGAACTATAGAACTTCCACTGCAGCTGAAAATTATGAGTCTTACAGGGAGAAATCAGTGTATTAAGCAGTGGTACAAAGTATGATTTTACGGAGATTACTGCATTTGTGTTTTT